>NW_027139685.1:0-115305 GCF_035084215.1 Heptranchias perlo | reverse complement strand
TCATACTGCTGTAGAGAGTGTCGATCCAGGAGAGACGAGGTAAGCCATGGTGGCTGAGAGGTTCATCTCAATGGCGTTTTCCTTCAGTGTTGTTTGCAGCCGTGCATCACACAGCACAGGAGGACGGCAGTGTGCCGGGAGCAGAGAGCAGGTGCTGCAGGAGGGCTGCAACTCCAAGTGTGAGTCTGATCACAAAGCAGTGCGAGCAACAAAGCGAAGCCGGTGGCAGCTGCTGCTGGCAGGGCCGAGTGTCCAGCTAGCGGTACACAATGGAACTGCTGGTTTCTGTAAAACTCCACTGCAGGCAATTCATCAAAGGGCTGCTCTCAGAGACCAAGGCAATCAGTTATTAACAGGCTCCTGTCGGCTGCGTGAAGCAGGGCTGATGTTGAGAGCAGCAGCGGCAGTTCCCACACTCAGGGAGCAGAGCTGCACTCCCACCGTACAAATATCACTCAGTCACAACAGGCAGCTCGGCAGGAACACACAGCTGGGCTCGGTCAGAGCTGCTGCAGACAGATGGGTGAAGCCATTCGAAATGCTAATCAGCACCGCACAGCTCGCACACACTACAGCTCGCGCGCACTCTACAGCTCGCACACACACTACAGCTCGCATACTGCTCCTCGCGTGCGTGCACACACTACAGCTCGCACACTGCTGGTCGCGCGCACACTACAGCTCGCACACTGCTGCTCGCGCGCACACACTACAGCTCGCATACTGCTCCTCGCTCGCACGCACGTGCACACACACTACAGCTCGCATACTGCTCCTCACGCCGTGCGCACACTGCTGGTCGCGCGCACACTTACAGCTCGCACACTGCTGGTCGCGCGCACACTACAGCTCGCACACTGCTGGTCGCGCGCACACACACACAACAGCTCGCACACACACTACGACTCACGCACCACGGCTCACGTGCACACTACGGCTCACGCACGTACCGCAGCTCCCAGCCCTAAGCAGTGCCTGCTGTGCAATCCCGGGGAGGAAGGCAGGATTGAACAAGCGTATGAAAAACAACACTGGCTGACAGAGAGCAGGGAGTGAGCTAAGGCCTGCGGGCAACTGGAGAGATTGAGAAAAGAACAGGTTAAAAGAGGAGTGAGTGTGAGAGAGCGCGCGTGATACAGGGACAGGGTGAATAGCAGCCCCCGTGTATATTCCGGGGAATAGCAGCCCCTGTGGAAATTATGGGGAATAGCCGCCCCTGTGTGTATTATGGGGAATAGCAGCCCCTGTATATTCCGGGGAATAGCAATCCCCGTGCATATTCCGGGGAATAGCTGCCCCCCGTGCATATTCCGGGGAATAGCGGCCCCCGTGCACATTCCGGGGAATAGCTGCCCCCGTGCACATTCCGGGGAATAGCGGCCCCCGTGCACATTCCGGGGAATAGCTGCCCCCGTGCACATTCCGGGGAATAGCTGCCCCCCGTGCACATTCCGGGGAATAGCGGCCCCCGTGCACATTCCGGGGAATAGCGGCCCCCGTGCACATTCCGGGGAATAGCGTCCCCCGTGCACATTCCGGGGAACAGCGGGCCCCCGTGCACATTCCGGGGAACAGCGGCCCCCCGTGCACATTCCGGGGAACAGCGGCCCCCGTGCACATTCCGGGGAACAGCGGCCCCCGTGCACATTCCGGGGAATAGCGGCCCCCGTGCACATTCCGGGGAATAGCGGCCCCCGTGCACATTCCGGGGAATAGCGGCCCCCGTGCACATTCCGGGGAATAGCGGCCCCCGTGCACATTCCGGGGAATAGCGGCCCCCGTGCACATTCCTGGGAATAGCGGCCCCCCGTGCACATTCCTGGGAATAGCGGCCCCCGTGCACATTCCGGGGAATAGCGGCCCCCGTGCACATTCCGGGGAATAGCGGCCCCCGTGCACATTCCGGGGAATAGCGGCCCCGTGTACATTCCGGGGAATAGCGGCCCCCGTGTATATTCCGGGGAATAGCGGCCCCCGTGTATATTCCGGGGAATAGCGGCCCCCGTGTATATTCCGGGGAATAGCGCCCCCCGTGTATATTCCGGGGAATAGCAGCCCCCCGTGTATATTCCGGGGGAATAGCAGCCCCCGTGTATGTTCCGGGGAATAGCAGCCCCCGTGTACGTTCCGGGGAATAGCCGCCCCTGTGTATATTCCGGGGAATAGCAGCCCCTGTGCATATTCCGGGGAATAGCAGCCGCTGTGGATATTATGGGGAATAGCAGCCGGTGTATATTATGGGGAATAGCAGCCCCCGTGTATATTCCGGGGAATAGCAGCCCCCGTGTATATTCCGGGGAATAGCGGCCCCCGTGTATATTCCGGGGAATAGCGGCCCCCGTGTATATTATGGGGAATAGCGGCCCCCGTGTATATTCCGGGGAATAGCGGCCCCCGTGTGTATTCCGGGAATAGCAGCCCCCGTGTGTATTCCGGGGAATAGCAGCCCCCGTGTGTATTCCGGGGAATAGCAGCCCCCGTGTGTATTCCGGGGAATAGCAGCCCCCGTGTATATTCCGGGGAATAGCAGCCGCTGTGTATATTCCGGGGAATAGCAGCCCCTGTGTATATTCCGGGGAATAGCAGCCCCTGTGTATATTCCGGGGAATAGCAGCCCCTGTGTATATTCCGGGGAATAGCCGCCCCTGTGTATATTCCGGGGAACAGCAGCCCCCGTGTATATTATGGGGAATAGCAGCCCCCGTGTCTCTTATGGGGAATAGCAGCCCCCGTGTCTCTTATGGGGAATAGCAGCCCCCGTGTCTCTTATGGGGAATAGCAGCCCCCGTGTATATTCCGGGGAATAGCAGCCCCCGTGTATATTCCGGGGAATAGCAGCCCCCGTGTATATTCCGGGGAATAGCCGCCCCCGTGTATATTCCGGGGAATAGCCGCCCCCGTGTATATTCCGGGGAATAGCGGCCCCCGTGTGTATTCCGGGGAATAGCAGCCCCCGTGTGTATTCCGGGGAATAGCAGCCCCCGTGTGTATTCGGGGAATAGCAGCCCCCGTGTATATTCCGGGGAATAGCAGCCGCTGTGTATATTCCGGGGAATAGCAGCCCCCGTGTATATTCCGGGGAATAGCAGCCCCCGTGTATATTCCGGGGAATAGCCGCCCCCGTGTATATTCCGGGGAATAGCCGCCCCCGTGTATATTCCGGGGAATAGCCGCCCCCGTGTATATTCCGGGGAATAGCCGCCCCCGTGTATATTCCGGGGAATAGCCGCCACCGTGTATATTCCGGGGAATAGCCGCCACCGTGTATATTCCGGGGAATAGCCGCCCCCGTGTATATTCCGGGGGAATAGCCGCCCCCGTGTATATTCTGGGGAATAGCCGCCCCCGTGTATATTATGGGGAATAGCGGCCCCCGTGTATATTATGGGGAATAGCGGCCCCCGTGTATATTATGGGGAATAGCGGCCCCGTGTATATTATGGGGAATAGCGGCCCCCGTGTATATTCCGGGGAATAGCCGCCCCCGTGTATATTCCGGGGAATAGCCGCCCCCGTGTATATTCCGGGGAATAGCCGCCCCCGTGTATATTCCGGGGAATAGCCGCCCCCGCGTATATTCCGGGGTATAGCAGCCCCCGTGTATATTCCGGGGAATAGCAGCCCCTGTGTATATTCCGGGGAATAGCCGCCCCTGTGTATATTCCGGGGAACAGCAGCCCCCGTGTATATTATGGGGAATAGCAGCCCCTGTGTATATTCCGGGGAATAGCCGCCCCCGTGTATATTCCGGGGAATAGCCGCCCCCGCGTATATTCCGGGGAATAGCAGCCCCTGTGTATATTCCGGGGAATAGCAGCCCCTGTGTATATTCCGGGGAATAGCCGCCCCTGTGTATATTCCGGGGAACAGCAGCCCCCGTGTATATTATGGGGAATAGCAGCCCCTGTGTATATTCCGGGGAATAGCAGCCCTCGTGTCTCTTATGGGGAATAGCAGCCCCCGTGTCTCTTATGGGGAATAGCAGCCCCCGTGTATATTCCGGGGAATAGCAGCCCCCGTGTATATTCCGGGGAATAGCAGCCCCCGTGTATATTCCGGGGAATAGCAGCCCCCGTGTATATTCCGGGGAATAGCCGCCCCCGTGTATATTCCGGGGAATAGCCGCCCCCGTGTATATTCCGGGGAATAGCCGCCCCCGTGTATATTCCGGGGAATAGCCGCCCCCGTGTATATTCCGGGGAATAGCCGCCCCCGTGTATATTCCGGGGAATAGCCGCCCCCGTGTATATTCCGGGGAATAGCCGCCCCCGTGTATATTCCGGGGAATAGCCGCCCCCGTGTATATTCCGGGGAATAGCCGCCCCCGTGTATATTATGGGGAATCGCGGCCCCCGTGTATATTATGGGGAATAGCGGCCCCCGTGTATATTATGGGGAATAGCGGCCCCCGTGTATATTCCGGGGAATAGCCGCCCCCGTGTATATTCCGGGGAATAGCCGCCCCCGTGTATATTCCGGGGAATAGCCGCCCCCGTGTATATTCCGGGGAATAGCCGCCCCCGGTGTATATTCCGGGGAATAGCCGCCCCCGTGTATATTCCGGGGAATAGCAGCCCCCGTGTATATTATGGGGAATAGCAGCCCCCGTGTATATTCCGGGGAATAGCAGCCCCCGTGTATATTCCGGGGAATAGCAGCCCCCGTGTATATTCCGGGGAATAGCAGCCCCCGTGTATATTCCGGGGAATAGCAGCCCCCGTGTATATTCCGGGGAATAGCAGCCCCCGTGTATATTCCGGGGAATAGCAGCCCCCGTGTATATTCCGGGGAATAGCAGCCCCCGTGTACATTCCGGGGAATAGCAGCCCCCGTGTACATTCCGGGGAATAGCAGCCCCTGTGTCTATTCCGGGGAATAGCAGCCCCCGTGTATATTCCGGGGAATAGCAGCCCCCGTGTATATTCCGGGGAATAGCAGCCCCCGTGTACATTCCGGGGAATAGCAGCCCCCGTGTACATTCCGGGGAATAGCAGCCCGTGTATATTCCGGGGAATAGCAGCCCCTGTGTATATTCCGGGGAATAGCAGCCCCCGTGTATATTATGGGGAATAGCAGCCCCTGTGTATATTATGGGGAATAGCAGCCCCTGTGTGTATATTATGGGGAATAGCAGCCCCTGTGTATATATTCCGGGGAATAGCAGCCCCTGTGTGCATATTATGGGGAATAGCAGCCCCTGTGTGTATTATGGGGAATAGCAGCCCGTGTGTATTATGGGGAATAGCAGCCCGTGTGTATTATGGGGAATAGCAGCCCGTGTATATTACGGGGAATAGCAGCCCGTGTATATTACGGGGAATAGCAGCCCGTGTATATTATGGGGAATAGCAGCCCGTGTGTATTATGGGGAATAGCAGCCCCCGTGTATATTATGGGGAATAGCAGCCCGTGTATATTATGGGGAATAGCAGCCCGTGTATATTATGGGGAATAGCAGCCCCCGTGTATATTATGGAGAATAGCAACCCGTGTATATTATGGGGAATAGCAGCCCATGTGTATTATGGGGAATAGCAGCCCGTGTGTATTATGGGGAATAACAGCCCGTGTGTATTATGGGGAATAACAGCCCGTGTGTATTATGGGGAATAGCAGCCCCCGTGCATATTATGGGGAATAGCCGCCCGTGTATATTATGGGGAATAGCAGCCCGTGTGTATTATGGGGAATAGCAGCCCCCGTGTATATTATGGGGAATAGCCGCCCGTGTATATTATGGGGAATAGCAGCCCCCGTGTATATTATGGGGAATAGCAGCCCGTGTATATTATGGGGAATAGCAGCCCGTGTGTATTATGGGGAATAGCAGCCCGTGTGTATTATGGGGAATAGCAGCCCGTGTATATTATGGGGAATAGCAGCCCGTGTATATTATGGGGAATAGCAGCCCCCGTGTATATTATGGGGAATAGCCGCCCGTGTATATTATGGGGAATAGCAGCCCCCGTGTATATTATGGGGAATAGCAGCCCGTGTGTATTATGGGGAATAGCAGCCCATGAGCAGGAGGCATCGTGGCTCAGCCTGATTCTTTCTCCATGGAACATCCCGACAAGGAATTCCCATTGGGTGATGCACAGGTGCAGCAATCCTGGCTGATTTTCTCCTCAAAAACCCAGGGGAACTGAGCCATGTGCAGCCACCATGGCATCAGATAACGCAACAAAGAACGCGATTTTCCAGGTTTGGAAATCTCATCTCATCACCGGATCCGTGAGGTTATTCATCGGGAAAGCTGAGCAGGATTTCGCCCCCCATTACGAAATTCAAGGACTTTTTGTTTTAAAAACAGGACCTGCAGGTAACGTTACGCTGATATCAGGGAGCTGTGAGCAGGCTCAGTGTTTGGTCCACATCCCACGGGTAAGCACCAAGTCTCCTCTCACACTACTTTGCACCCGGACATCACACAGACGAGACGCATTTGCAAATTCTGTGGTCATTACTGGTTAACAATTGCTTATCTAGGCTGTGATAAAGGTCACTGCCAAAAAGTCTCACAAGCCTCGCTCGATCTGCCGATTATACACTCTGCTTCAGACACCATTGAGACGCCTCTGGCCGACATCACCGCACTCCACATCCCACCGAGAAACCAAACAGAGTCCAGTCACCCTGTGCAGCAACACAGGTCACAGGTCGAATTTCTCCATAAAAACAACGGGCAAATCAAAGACACAAATTGCAGGAAATAACCTGAATAAACAGGGACTCTGTGCAGTTACAGTGAGTGACCCTCACCCTGAATAAACAGGGACTCTGTACAGTTACAGTGAGTGACCCTCACCCTGAATAAACAGGGACTCTGTACAGTTACACAGTGAGTGACCCTCACCCTGAATAAACAGGGACTCTGTACAGTTACACAGTGAGTGACCCTCACCCTGAATAAACAGGGACTCTGTACAGTTACACAGTGAGTGACACTCACACTAAATAAACAGGGACTCTGTACAGTTACACAGTGAGTGACCCTGACACTGAATAAACGGGGACTCTGTACAGTTACACAGTGAGTGACCCTCACCCTGAAAAAACAGGGACCCTGTACAGTTACACAGTGAGTGACCCTCACCCTGAATAAACAGGGGCCCTGTACAGTTACAAAGTGAGTGACCCTCACCCTGAATAAACGGGGACTCTGTACAGTTACACAGTGAGTGACCCTTACCCTGAATAAACAGGGACTCTGTACAGTTACACAGTGAGTGACCCTCACCCTGAATAAACAGGGACTCTGTACAGTTACAGTGAGTGACCCTCACCCTGAATAAACAGGGACTCTGTACAGTTACACAGTGAGTGACCCTCACCCTGAATAAACAGGGACTCTGTACAGTTACACAGTGAGTGACCCTCACCCTGAATAAACAGGGACCCTGTACAGTTACACAGTGAGTGACCCTCACCCTGAATAAACGGGGACTCTGTACAGTTACACAGTGAGTGACCCTCACCCTGAATAAACAGGGACTCTGTACAGTTGCACAGTGAGTGACCCTCACCCTGAATAAACAGGGACTCTGTACAGTTACAGTGAGTGACCCTCACCCTGAATAAACAGGGACTCTGTACAGTTACACAGTGAGTGACCCTCACCCTGAATAAACAGGGACTCTGTACAGTTACACAGAGAGTGACCCTCACTCTGAATAAACAGTGGCTGTGGACAGTGACACAGTGAGTGACCCTCCCCCTGAATAAACAGGGACTCTGTACAGTTACAGTGAGTGACCCTCACCCTGAATAAACAGGGACTCTGTACAGTTACACAGTGAGTGACCCTCACCCTGAATAAACAGGGACTCTGTACAGTTACAGTGAGTGACCCTCACCCTGAATAAACAGGGACTTTGTACAGTTACAGTGAGTGACCCTTACCCTGAATAAATAGTGACTCTGTACCGTTACACAATGAGTGACCCTCACCCTGAATAAACAGGGACTCTGTGCAGTTACACAGTGAGTGACCCTCACCCTGAATAAACAGGGACTCTGTACAGTTACAGTGAGTGACCCTCACCCTGAATAAACAGGGACTCTGTACAGTTACACAGTGAGTGACCCTCACCCTGAATAAACAGGGACTCTGCACAGTTACACAGTGAGTGACCCTCACCCTGAATAAACAGGGACCCTGTACAGTTACAGTGAGTGACCCTCACCCTGAATAAATGGGGACTCTGTACAGTTACACAGTGAGTGACCCTTACCCTGAATAAACAGGGACTCTGTACAGTTACACAGTGAGTGACCCTCACCCTGAATAAACAGGGACTCTGTACAGTTACAGTGAGTGACCCTCACCCTGAATAAACAGGGACTCTGTACAGTTACACAGTGAGTGACCCTCACCCTGAATAAACAGGGACTCTGTACAGTTACACAGTGAGTGACCCTCACCCTGAATAAACAGGGACCCTGTACAGTTACACAGTGAGTGACCCTTACCCTGAATAAACAGGGACTCTGTACAGTTACAGTGAGTGACCCTCACCCTGAATAAACAGGGACTCTGTACAGTTACAGTGAGTGACCCTCACCCTGAATAAACAGGGACTCTGTACAGTTACAGTGAGTGACCCTCACCCTGAATAAACAGGGACTCTGCACAGTTGCACAGTGAGTGACCCGAACCCTGAATAAACAGGGACTCTGTACAGTTACACAGTGAGTGACCCTCACCCTGAATAAACAGGGACTCTGTACAGTTACAGTGAGTGACCCTCACCCTGAATAAACAGGGACTCTGTGCAGTTACACAGTGAGTGACCCTCACCCTGAATAAACAGGGACTCTGTACAGTTACACAGTGAGTGACCCTCACCCTGAATAAACAGGGACTCTGAGCAGTTACACAGTGAGTGACCCTCACCCTGAATAAACAGGGACTCTGTACAGTTACAGTGAGTGACCCTCACCCTGAATAAACAGGGACTTTGTACAGTTACAGTGAGTGACCCTTACCCTGAATAAATAGTGACTCTGTACCGTTACACAGTGAGTGACCCTCACCCTGAATAAACAGGGACTCTGTACCGTTACACAGTGAGTGACCCTCACCCTGAATAAACAGGGACTCTGTACCGTTACACAGTGAGTGACCCTCACCCTGAATAAATGGGGACTCTGCACAGTTACAGTGAGTGACCCTCACCCTGAATAAACAGGGACTCTGTACAGTTACACGGTGAGTGACCCTCACACTGAATAAACAGGGACTCTGTACAGTTACACAGTGAGTGACCCTCACCCTGAATAAACAGGGACTCTGTACAGTTACACAGTGAGTGACCCTCACCCTGAATAAACAGTGACTCTGCACAGTGACAGTGAGTGACCCTCACCCTGAATAAACAGGGACTCTGTACAGTTACAGTGAGTGACCCTTACCCTGAATAAACAGGGACTCTGTACAGTTACACAGTGAGTGACCCTCACCCTGAATAAACAGGGACCCTGTGCAGTTACACAGTGAGTGACCCTTACCCTGAATAAACAGGGACTCTGTACAGTTACACAGTGAGTGACCCTCACCCTGAATGAACAGTGACTCTGTGCAGTTACAGTGAGTGACCCTCACCCTGAATAAACAGGGACTCTGTACAGTTACAGTGAGTGACCCTCACCCTGAATAAACAGGGACTCTGTCCAGTTACAGTGAGTGACTCTCACCCTGAATAAACAGGGACTCTGTCCAGTTACAGTGAGTGACCCTCACCCTGAATAAACGGGGACTCTGTACAGTTACGGTGAGTGACTTTCACCCTGAATAAACAGGGACTCTGTCCAGTTACAGTGAGTGACCCTCACCCTGAATAAACAGGGACTCTGTCCAGTGACACAGTGAGTGACCCTCACCCTGAATAAACAGGGACTCTGTCCAGTGACACTGTGAGTGACCCTTACCCTGAATAAACAGGGACTCTGTCCAGTTACAGTGAGTGACCCTCACCCTGAATAAACGGGGACTCTGTACAGTTACAGTGAGTGACCCTCACCCTGAATAAACAGGGACTCTGTCCAGTTACAGTGAGTGACCCTCACCCTGAATAAACAGGGACTCTGTCCAGTGACACAGTGAGTGACCCTCACCCTGAATAAACGGGGACTCTGTCCAGTGACACAGTGAGTGACCCTCACCCTGAATAAACAGGGACTCTGTCCAGTTACAGTGAGTGACCCTCACCCTGAATAAACAGGGACTCTGTCCAGTTACAGTGAGTGACCCTCACCCTGAATAAACAGGGACTCTGTGCAGTTACAGTGAGTGACCCTCACCCTGAATAAACAGGGACTCTGTACAGTTACAGTGAGTGACCCTCACCCTGAATAAACAGGGACTCTGCACAGTTGCACAGTGAGTGACCCGAACCCTGAATAAACAGTGACTCTGTGCAGTTACACAGTGAGTGACCCTCACCCTGAATAAACAGGGACTCTGTACAGTTGCACAGTGAGTGACCCTCACCCTGAATAAACAGGGACTCTGTACAGTTACAGTGAGTGACCCTTACCCTGAATAAATAGTGACTCTGTACCGTTACACAGTGAGTGACCCTCACCCTGAATAAACAGGGACTCTGTACCGTTACACAGTGAGTGACCCTCACCCTGAATAAACAGGGACTCTGTACCGTTACACAGTGAGTGACCCTCACCCTGAATAAACGGGGACTCTGCACAGTTACAGTGAGTGACCCTCACCCTGAATAAACAGGGACTCTGTACAGTTACACGGTGAGTGACCCTCACACTGAATAAACAGGGACTCTGTACAGTTACACAGTGAGTGACCCTCACCCTGAATAAACAGGGACTCTGTACAGTTACACAGTGAGTGACCCTCACCCTGAATAAACAGTGACTCTGCACAGTGACAGTGAGTGACCCTCACCCTGAATAAACAGGGACTCTGTACAGTTACAGTGAGTGACCCTTACCCTGAATAAACAGGGACTCTGTACAGTTACACAGTGAGTGACCCTCACCCTGAATAAACAGGGACTCTGTACAGTTACACAGTGAGTGACCCTCACACTGAATAAACAGGGACTCTGTACAGTTACACAGTGAGTGACCCTCACCCTGAATAAACAGGGACTCTGTACAGTTACACAGTGAGTGACCCTCACCCTGAATAAACAGTGACTCTGCACAGTGACAGTGAGTGACCCTCACCCTGAATAAACAGGGACTCTGTACAGTTACAGTGAGTGACCCTTACCCTGAATAAACAGGGACTCTGTACAGTTACACAGTGAGTGACCCTCACCCTGAATAAACAGGGACCCTGTGCAGTTACACAGTGAGTGACCCTTACCCTGAATAAACAGGGACTCTGTACAGTTACACAGTGAGTGACCCTCACCCTGAATGAACAGTGACTCTGTGCAGTTACAGTGAGTGACCCTCACCCTGAATAAACAGGGACTCTGTACAGTTACAGTGAGTGACCCTCACCCTGAATAAACAGGGACTCTGTCCAGTTACAGTGAGTGACTCTCACCCTGAATAAACAGGGACTCTGTCCAGTTACAGTGAGTGACCCTCACCCTGAATAAACGGGGACTCTGTACAGTTACGGTGAGTGACTTTCACCCTGAATAAACAGGGACTCTGTCCAGTTACAGTGAGTGACCCTCACCCTGAATAAACAGGGACTCTGTCCAGTGACACAGTGAGTGACCCTCACCCTGAATAAACAGGGACTCTGTCCAGTGACACTGTGAGTGACCCTTACCCTGAATAAACAGGGACTCTGTCCAGTTACAGTGAGTGACCCTCACCCTGAATAAACGGGGACTCTGTACAGTTACAGTGAGTGACCCTCACCCTGAATAAACAGGGACTCTGTCCAGTTACAGTGAGTGACCCTCACCCTGAATAAACAGGGACTCTGTCCAGTGACACAGTGAGTGACCCTCACCCTGAATAAACGGGGACTCTGTCCAGTGACACAGTGAGTGACCCTCACCCTGAATAAACAGGGACTCTGTACAGTTACAGTGAGTGACCCTCACCCTGAATAAACAGGGACTCTGTCCAGTTACAGTGAGTGACCCTCACCCTGAATAAACAGGGACTCTGTGCAGTTACAGTGAGTGACCCTCACCCTGAATAAACAGGGACTCTGTACAGTTACAGTGAGTGACCCTCACCCTGAATAAACAGGGACTCTGCACAGTTGCACAGTGAGTGACCCGAACCCTGAATAAACAGTGACTCTGTGCAGTTACACAGTGAGTGACCCTCACCCTGAATAAACAGGGACTCTGTACAGTTGCACAGTGAGTGACCCTCACCCTGAATAAACAGGGACTCTGTACAGTTACAGTGAGTGACCCTTACCCTGAATAAATAGTGACTCTGTACCGTTACACAGTGAGTGACCCTCACCCTGAATAAACAGGGACTCTGTACCGTTACACAGTGAGTGACCCTCACCCTGAATAAACAGGGACTCTGTACCGTTACACAGTGAGTGACCCTCACCCTGAATAAACGGGGACTCTGCACAGTTACAGTGAGTGACCCTCACCCTGAATAAACAGGGACTCTGTACAGTTACACGGTGAGTGACCCTCACACTGAATAAACAGGGACTCTGTACAGTTACACAGTGAGTGACCCTCACCCTGAATAAACAGGGACTCTGTACAGTTACACAGTGAGTGACCCTCACCCTGAATAAACAGTGACTCTGCACAGTGACAGTGAGTGACCCTCACCCTGAATAAACAGGGACTCTGTACAGTTACAGTGAGTGACCCTTACCCTGAATAAACAGGGACTCTGTACAGTTACACAGTGAGTGACCCTCACCCTGAATAAACAGGGACTCTGTACAGTTACACAGTGAGTGACCCTCACCCTGAATAAACAGGGACCCTGTCCAGTTACACAGTGAGTGACCCTTACCCTGAATAAACAGGGACTCTGTACAGTTACACAGTGAGTGACCCTCACCCTGAATGAACAGTGACTCTGTGCAGTTACAGTGAGTGACCCTCACCCTGAATAAACAGGGACTCTGTACAGTTACACAGTGAGTGACCCTCACCCTGAATAAACAGTGACTCTGCACAGTGACAGTGAGTGACCCTCACCCTGAATAAACAGGGACTCTGTACAGTTACGGTGAGTGACTTTCACCCTGAATAAACAGGGACTCTGTCCAGTTACAGTGAGTGACCCTCACCCTGAATAAACAGGGACTCTGTCCAGTTACAGTGAGTGACCCTTACCCTGAATAAACAGGGACTCTGTCCAGTTACAGTGAGTGACCCTCACCCTGAATAAACGGGGACTCTGTACAGTTACAGTGAGTGACCCTCACCCTGAATAAACAGTGACTCTGTCCAGTTACAGTGAGTGACCCTCACCCTGAATAAACAGGGACTCTGTCCAGTGACACAGTGAGTGACCCTCACCCTGAATAAACAGGGACTCTGTCCAGTGACACAGTGAGTGACCCCCACCCTGAATAAACAGGGACTCTGTACAGTTACAGTGAGTGACCCTCACCCTGAATAAACAGGGACTCTGTCCAGTTACAGTGAGTGACCCTCACCCTGAATAAACAGGGACTCTGTACAGTTACAGTGAGTGACCCTCACCCTGAATAAACAGGGACTCTGTACAGTTACACAGTGAGTGACCCTCACCCTGAATAAACGGGGACTCTGTACAGTTACAGTGAGTGACCCAAGGGCCCTCAGGAGACGTGTCTCTCCCTCCCCCCACAGACTTTGGCTGCTCCCCAGTCACTCCCAAACCCATAAGCCCTTCTGCACCTTCACTCACTCCACCTGTTCCAGTGATTCTCTCAATCTTTCTCTCACTGAGTGTCCTCTCCCCCGAGCCTATTGCTGCCACCTTGCGAGGACTCCCTCTGTCCTCCTGAGGTTTGTGACATGTGAGCGGGCCTGCGTTTCGGGGACTTGGACCCCGTGGTGTGAAGCAGCCAGTGTGACTCGTTTCATCCTTGAGGTTTTGAATCGGAAATCCCAGATGTAGTTTGATGGTTGGAGTGATGGTGATGCTGAGGGTTCACAGAGGAAGTGGACCCTCCCGCCCAGCACTGCTGGAGGACTCGATGCATTAACCCCGAGTGTACTGAATTAACAGGACTCACTCCCAGTTGTAACACTGGTGGAATATTGAGAGATATAAAGTGTGACGGAGAGAAACAGGTTGTACAAGTCAGACAGACGGTGGGAGCCAGCGGTAACCAGTAATGCCCAATGCGGTTTACTCATTTCTGTGTCCGTGCAGGAGTGATGATGTTTCTGGCCCATGATGGGGAGAATGAGATGCAGATTATGACAGAAGAAATTTAAATCCAGTCAAATTGGTTTTGTGTTTCAATCTAATCTGCAGCTGAAAAAGTAAATCAAAACAAAATACAGCGGATTCTGGAAATGTGAAAACTTTACATTGAGTTACATCGAATGTACAGCACACAAACAGGCCATTCGGCCCAACCGGTCCATGCTGGCGTTTCTGCTCCACACGAGCCTCCTCCCTTCTTCATCCATCCTATCAGCATATCCTTCTATTCCTTTCTCCCTCGTGTGTTTATCCAGCTTCCCCTTAAATGTATCCACACTATTCACCTCAACTACTCCTTGTGGGAGCGAGTTCCACATTCTCACCACTCTCTGGGTGAAGAAGTTTCTCCTAAATTCCCTATTGGATTTATTGGTGACTATTTTATATTTATGGACCCTCATTCTGGTCTCCCCCACAAGTGGAAACATCTTCTCCAAGTCTACCTTAATGAACCTTTTTATAATCTTGAAGACCTCGATCAGGTCACCCCTCAGCCTTCTCTTTTCGAGAGAAAAGAGCCCCAGCCTGTTCAGTCTTTCCTGATAACGATATCCTCTCAGTTCTGGTATCATCCTCGTGAATCTTTGCTGCACCTTCCCCAGTGCCTCTCTATCCTTTTTATAATATGGAGACCAGAACTGTGCACAATACTCCGTGTGGTCTAACCAAAGTTCAGTACAAGTTCAATATAACTTCTCTGCTTTTCAATTCCCTCTAGAAATAAACCCCAGTGTTTGGTTTGCTTTTTTTAAAAATGGCCTTATTAACCTGTGTCGCTCCTTCTAGTGATTTGTGTATCTGTTCCCCCCGATCCCTCTGCTCCTCTCCCCCATTTAGACTCGGATTTTCCAAGCAGTCTGTGTCCTCCTTATTCTTCTGACCAGAATATACCACCTCACACTTATCTCTATTGAAATTCATTTGCCAATTACACGCCCATTCTGCAGGTTTATTAATGTCTTCCTGTATTTTGTCGCAGTCATAGTATCACAGTAGGCACCGCACAGGAGCAGGCCATTCGGCCCTTCGTGCCTGTGCTGGCTCTTTGAAAGAGCTATCCAATTAGCCCCATTCTCCTGCTCTTTCCCCATAACCCTGTAATTTTTTTCCCTTCAAGTATTTATCCAATTCCCTTTTGAAAGTTATTATTGAATCTGCTTCCACCGCCCTTTCAGGCAGCGCATTCCAGATCATCATAACTCACTGCATAAAAAAATGTTTCCTCGTGTCCCCCTCTGGTTCTTTTGCCCATTACCTTAAATCTGTGTCCTCTGGTTACCGACTCTTCTGCCACTGGAAGAAGTTTCTCCTTATTTACTCTATGAAAAACCCTTCATGATTTTGAACACCTCTATCAAATCTCCCCTTAACCTTCTCTGTTCTAAGGAGAACAATCCCAGCTTCTCCAGTCTCTCCACATAACTGAAGTCCCTCATCCCTGGAACCATTCTAGTAAATCTCCTCTGCCCCCTCTCTAAGGCCCTGACATCCTTCCTAAAGTGCGGTGCCCAGAATTGGACACAATCCTCCAGCTGGGGCCTAACCAGTGATTTATAAAGGTTTAGCATAACTTCCTTGCTTTTGTACTCTGTGCCTCTATTAATAAAGCCCAGGATCCCGTATGCTTTTTTAACAGCCTTCTCAACTTGTCCTGCCATCTTCAAAGATTTGTGTACATTCACCCCCAGGTCTCTCTGTTCCTGCACCCCCTTTAAAATTGTACCATTTAGTTTATTTTGCCTCTCCTCATTCTTCCTACCAAAATGTATCACTTCACACTTCTATGCATTAAATCTCATCTGCCCTACGTCTGCCCATTTCACCAGTCTGTCTCTGTCCTCCTGAAGTCTGTTACTATCCTCCACATTGTCCTCCTCAGTATTAACCACACCCCCCAATTTTGTGTCATCCGCAAATTTTGAACTTGTACTTCCGATTCCCGAGTCCAAATCGTTGATGTAAATTGTGAACAACAGTGGTCCCAGCACCGATCCCTGTGGAACACCACTTCCCACCTATTCCCAGTCTGAGTAACCACCTTTAACCCCTACTCTCTGTTTTCTGTTTTGTAAGGAATCTTACAACACCAGGTTATAGTCCAACAAATTTATTTTAAAATCACAAGCTTTCGGAGATTATCTCCTTCGTCAGATGAATGAATGAAAAGGTTCTCAAATCGCATATCTTATACTATGTTGGGACAGCATCACACCAATCAAAAGGTGTCGTTGTTATTCAAACAGGCCAGTCACGGAGAACAGCACGTCCCAGTACACTCGATATACATTGTGTCTATTACACAGGCAGGCAGAAAGAAACTCAAAATGGCAGAGAGAGAGAGAATTTTAAAAAACATATAAATTTTTTTCCCCCTTTTTGCTGGTGGGGTTACGTGTAGCGTGACATGAACCCAAGATCCTGGTTGAGGCCGTCCTCATGGGTGCGGAACTTGGCTATCAACTTCTGCTCGACGATTTTGCGTTGTCGTGTGTCTCGAAGGCCGCCTTGGAGAACGCTTACCCGAAGATCGGTGGCTGAATGTCCATGACTGCTGAAGTGTTCCCCGACTGGGAGGGAACCCTCCTGTTTGGCGATTGTTGCGCGGTGTCCGTTCATCCGTTGTCGCAGCGTCTGCATGGTCTCGCCAATGTACCATGCTCCGGGGCATCCTTTCCTGCAACGTATGAGGTAGACAACGTTGGCCGAGTCACAGGAGTATGAACCATGCACCTGGTGGGTGGTGTCCTCTCGTGTGATGGTGGTATCCGTGTCGATGATCTGGCATGTCTTGCAGAGGTTGCTGTGGCAGGGTTGTGTGGTGTCGTGGACGCTGTTCTCCTGAAAACTGGGTAACTTGCTGCGAACGATGGTTTGTTTGAGGTTGGGTGGCTGTTTAAAGTCGAGCAGTGGAGGCGTGGGGATGGCCTGAGCGAGGTGTTCGTCGTCATCGATGACATGTTGAAGGCTGCGGAGAACATGGCGTAGTTTCTCCGCTCCGGGGAAGTACTGGACGACGAAGGGTACTCTGTTGGTTGCGTCCAACAGAGTACCCGAAAGGACTACAGATCACGAACCCACTCAGGTCCACATACAACTCGGATTACGCTGAGAGACTCTGCCGCCGTACCTCTCGCACACTCCGCAACCATCTCGTACACCAACTCTACAGCAGACGCCACAACCTCGAAACCAAGATAGAGTCCATACTCTCAACCTGTACTCAGGACACAGCAGACCAGCTACGAGATACCGCCAGACAGACAAGGCAACGGAACTACACTGCCTACATGAAAACCAAGAGCAGGAAGCTTGAGAAACTCGGCATCACCACCAGCATCGACCAAGCCTCCCCCGGTACCACGGTTACAACCACAGGGAAGTCTATCGTCAATCTGTCCGACCACACCCTTCAACCAGACGAAATCGAGGTTCTCAGCCGAGGGCTCAATTTCTGCCCCACTACCAAAATGGACCCCACTAGTCTCGCGGCGGACACAGAGGAATTCATCAGGAGAATGAGGCTCCGGGAATTCTACCACAAACCCCAAGATTCCAGCAGCGAACCCAATGAGACAATCAACGATCCGGAACAGCAGACAGAGGGATCCGCGGTACAGCAACCGAAGAGGAAAGAGTCAAACTGGACTCCTCCAGAGGGTCGCTACCCTCAGCTTGACATGTATGCCCAAGCTGTCAGGAAATGCGTCAATGCCAGATTCATCAGCCGCACTCAGAAGACAGTCCAGAATGTCACCCGAGCACAACGCAACGCCATCAAAGCTCTCAAGACCAACCGAAACATCGTCATCAAACCAGCGGACAAAGGAGGAGCCATTGTCATACAGAACAGAACGGACTATTGCAAAGAAGCATACCGACAACTGGACAACCAGGAACACTACAGACGGTTACCCACAGACCCGACCAAAGAACACACCCACCGGCTCAACAAACTGATCAAGACCTTCGATCCAGACCTTCAAAGCATCCTACGCACTCTCATCCCATGTACTCCCCGCGTGGGAGACTTCTACTGCCTCCCAAAGATACACAAAGCCAACACACCCGGACGTCCTATCGTATCAGGCAACGGAACCCTGTGTGAGAACCTCTCTGGATACATCGAGGGCATCCTGAAACCCATCGTACAGGGAACCCCCAGCTTCTGTCGCGACACTACAGACTTCCTACAAAAACTCAGCACCCACGGACCAGTTGAACCAGGAACACTTCTCACCACGATGGACGTCTCGGCACTCTACACCAGTATCCCCCACGATGACGGCATTGCTGCAACAGCCTCAGTACTCAACACCAACAACAGCCAATCTCCAGACGCCATCCTACAACTCATCCGCTTCATCCTGGATCACAATGTCTTCACCTTCGATAACCAGTTCTTTACCCAAACACACGGAACAGCCATGGGGACCAAATTCGCACCCCAATACGCCAACATTTTCATGCACAAGTTCGAGCACGACTTCTTCACTGCACAGGACCTCCAACCAACGCTATACACCAGATACATCGACGACATTTTCTTCCTATGGACCCACGGCGAAGAATCACTGAAGAGACTACACAATAACATTCACAAGTTCCATCCCACCATCAAGCTCACCATGGACTACTCCTCAGAATCGGTTTCTTTCTTGGACACACAAATCTCCATCAAAGACGGGCATCTCAGCACCTCACTCTACCGCAAGCCCACGGACAACCTCACTATGCTCCACTTTTCCAGCTTCCACCCCAACCACGTCAAAGAGGCCATCCCCTATGGACAGGCCCTACGAATACACAGGATCTGCTCAGACGAGGAGGAACGCGATGGACACCTACAGACGCTGAAAGACGCCCTCGTAAGAACGGGATATGATGCTCGACTCATCGATCGACAGTTCCGACGGGCCACAGCGAAGAATCGCATAGACCTCCTCAGAAGACAAACACGGGACGCAACCAACAGAGTACCCTTCATCGTCCAGTACTTCCCCGGAGCGGAGAAACTACGCCATGTTCTCCGCAGCCTTCAACATGTCATCGATGACGACGAACACCTCGCTAAGGCCATCCCCACGCCTCCACTGCTCGCCTTTAAACAGCCACCCAACCTCAAACAGACCATCGTTCGCAGCAAGTTACCCAGTTTTCAATAGAACAGCGTCCACGACACCACACAACCCTGCCACGGCAACCTCTGCAAGACATGCCAGATCATCGACACAGATACCACCATCACACAAGAGGACACCACCCACCAGGTGCACGGTTCATACTCCTGTGACTCGGCCAACGTTGTCTACCTCATACGTTGCAGGAAAGGATGCCCCAGAGCATGGTACATTGGCGAGACCATGCAGACGCTGCGACAACGGATGAACGGACACCGCGCAACAATCGCCAAACAGGAGGGTTCTCTCTCTGTCGGGGAACACTTCAGCAGTCATGGACATTCAGCCACCGACCTTCGGGTAAGCGTACTCCAAGGCGGCCTTCGAGACACACGACAACGCAAAATCGTCGAGCAGAAATTAATAGCCAAGTTCCGCACCCATGAGGACGGCCTCAACCGGGATCTTGGGTTCATGTCACGCTACACGTAACCCCACCAGCGAACAAATGTTATCTGTTTTTAATATAACGGGTCATTGACTGTCTTCCTTATCTCTCTCTCTTTTTTTTGGGGGGGTTTGTATATTCGGTGGCCTTTTTAGGTGACACCTTTCTGTCTGCTCACTGTGATTGCCTTGGCAACGGGCAGTAATCACCAGGTATTGTTCTGTGATCTTAAAATGCAAAGGATTCGAAATTGTCTTTTCCACACCACCTGAGGAAGGGGGAAGCCCCCGAAAGCTTGTGGGATTAAAAATAAAATTGCTGGACTATAACTTGGTGTTGTAAAATTGTTTACAATTGTTAACCCCAGTCCATCACCGGCATCTCCACATCATGAGTCGACAACGCAGTGCCCGATCGAAGGCCTGTTGAAAATCCAAATATTTTACATCTACTACATCACCTTCGTCTTCTCTTTCTGTTACTTTGCCAAAGAATTCGATCAGGTTAGTCAAGCATGACCCTCCGTGCTGACTGATTCTTTCTTTTATTTTCAGTTTAAAAAGAGAAAAATCTAAGAACACTTGGCAGGTCAGACTGTGGGGGAACGGTCAGTCAGTCCACATTTCAAGTCTAAGCCCCTTCCTCAGGACAAGTCCTGAACCACTGACTGACACTTTCTCCGCAGGTGGTGCCTGACCTGCTCGGGATTTCCAGATTCTTCTGATCAACAACTAAAGCAATTTAAAGAAAGATTTGCATTTCTATAGCACCTTTCACGACCTCAGGACGTCCCAAAGTGCTTTGCAGCCAATGAAGTACTTTTGAAGTGTCGACACTGTTGTAATGTAGGAAACACGGCAGCCAAATTGTGCACAGCAAGATCCCACACACAGCAATGTGATAATGACCAGATCATCTGTTTTTAGTGGTGTTGGTTGAGGGATTAATATTGGCCCCAGGACCGCGGGGAGAACTCCCCTGCTCTTCTTTGAATAATGGCCATGGCATCATTAACGTCCACCTGAGAGGGCAGACGGGGCCTCGACCACACCAGTCCCTCACCAGCGAGGGACTCCTGCACACACACAGCTGCAGCTACTCACTGTCCCTGACCGAGGGAATCACAAACAGAGAACCAGAACCCACAAAACTGTCCGTCCCTCACAGTTAGCCCCACAGAAAAAAAACTTCTCAACAATCTGGCTGGGTGAATTGTGAATTCCGCAGCTGGTGGGGCCGGGCCCTCTCAGGACACGAGTTGCTGGACCTTGGGTGGATCTGGGACAAAGTGCAGGAAGGGAGGCAAATGTGATGCTCCAGTCTGCAGCAATCGTTCACCCCACAACACACAGGCTGTGCAATGTGTACAGGGAGCTGCGACGACAGCAGATCTGTAATAACTGCCAGTGCCCGTCACCCATGGATGGGGAAGGAGGGAGTTAGCATGTGATGGGAAACGGCCAAAACCTCTTTACACACACACCTAGGGGCATCTGAGCTTTGAAAACAAAGATATTCACACAGGTCAGTAATGTTACACTCGCACAAACACCCACATCCTGTCAGCAGAAGCTGCAACTTCCTGCTTTCTCTCGGTAGATCGGTGCTTTTGGTGAAGTGAAACACTGATTCTGTGTGATGCAGGTCCTCGAACAACGGACTACAACCCCTCACACAAGGTGTGACGAGGGGAGCTCAGGCAGCACGAATTGCCCACGGGCAAGCCGGCACGGGGGGAGGGGGGCACCAGTGGGACTGTATCCCAGTAGGAACCAGGACCATAGGGAGAGGGAGAGGGCAGTGAATGGAGAGCCATTGCTCAGGACAGGGTACAGCTTCACACTCCTGTTTGACATTCACATTGACAAACATTTACTCCCACTGGGAATGCACATGGGGGAGGAATCTCCAGGAGCAGTCTCTGGGGTCTGGGGTCTGGACTCAGGGCTCTGACAGTGCAACAATCTGTCAGCAATCACCATCAATGCAAAGGCCACTGGGTGAGGTGCCAGAGGGAGACTGGTGTCCAGTGAACCACATCCCATCGAGAGGGAGGTTGGGGAGATAGTGTCCAGCACGCTGGTGAGGGGCATTGATGACTGATCTGGGACGTTACATTCTGTCTAGTTGTCGCACAGGTAATCGACATCCCTGTCAACACATAACTAGAGAGAACAGGTTAAGACCAGTTAGACGGCAAGTGGGGAAACACGAGAGATCAGCCACACAGATAATACAGGAATAGAATCCGAGGCGGAGGTGAGGGAACACGTGGCTGATGCCTGGAGTTTGTAATAAAGTTAGAAGCAAAGAATTTCCATCAATCTATTTCAGGGACCCCCGTCATAACTGAGATCACCAGTACTGTACCCCAGTGTTATACAGTGACAGACCTGTCCCCACCAGTACTGTACCCCAGGGTTATACAGTGACAGACCTGTCCCCCCCAGTACTGTACCCCAGTGTTATACAGTGACAGACCTGTACCCACCAGTACTGTACCCCAGGGTTATACAGGGACAGACCTGTACCCACCAGTACTGTACCCCAGTGTTATACAGGGACAGACCTGTACCCCCCCCCAGTACTGTACCCCAGTGTTACACAGTGACAGACCTGTACCCCCCCAGTACTGTACCCCAGTGTTATACAGTGACAGACCTGTACCCCCCCAGTACTGTACCCCAGTGTTATACAGTGACAGACCTGTACCCCCCCAGTACTGTACCCCAGTGTTATACAGTGACAGACCTGTACCCCCCCAGTACTGTACCAGTGTTATACAGTGACAGACCTGTACCCCCCCAGTACTGTACCCCAGTGTTATACAGTGACAGACCTGTACCCCCCCAGTACTGTACCCCAGTGTTATACAGTGACAGACCTGTACCCCCCCAGTACTGTACCCCAGTGTTATACAGTGACAGACCTGTACCCCCCCAGTACTGTACCCCAGTGTTATACAGTGACAGACCTGTACCCCCCAGTACTGTACCCCAGTGTTATACAGCGACAGACCTGTACCCACCAGTACTGTACCCCAGTGTTATACAGGGACAGACCTGTACCCACCAGTACTGTACCCCAGTGTTATACAGTGACAGACCTGTACCCCCCAGTACTGTACCCCAGTGTTATACAGTGACAGACCTGTACCCACCAGTACTGTACCCCAGTGTTATACAGTGACAGACCTGTACCCACCAGTACTGTACCCCAGTGTTATACAGTGACAGACCTGTACCCCCCAGTACTGTACCCCAGTGTTATACAGAGACAGACCTGTCCCCACCAGTACTGTACCCCAGTGTTATACAGTGACAGACCTGTACCCCCCAGTACTGTACCCCAGTGTTATACAGAGACAGACCTGTACCCCCCAGTACTGTACCCCAGTGTTATACAGAGACAGACCTGTACCCCCCAGTACTGTACCCCAGTGTTATACAGAGACAGACCTGTACCCCCCAGTACTGTACCCCAGTGTTATACAGAGACAGACCTGTACCCCCCAGTACTGTACCCCAGTGTTATACAGAGACAGACCTGTACCCCCCAGTACTGTACCCCAGTGTTATACAGTGACAGACCTGTACCCACCAGTACTGTACCCCAGTGTTACAGTGACAGACCTGTACCCCCCAGTACTGTACCCCAGTGTTATACAGTGACAGACCTGTACCCACCAGTACTGTACCCCAGTGTTATACAGTGACAGACCTGTACCCCCCAGTACTGTACCCCAGTGTTATACAGTGACAGACCTGTACCCACCAGTACTGTACCCCAGTGTTATACAGTGACAGACCTGTACCCCCCAGTACTGTACCCCAGTGTTATACAGTGACAGACCTGTACCCACCAGTACTGTACCCCAGTGTTATACAGTGACAGACCTGTACCCCCCAGTACTGTACCCCAGTGTTATACAGAGACAGACCTGTCCCCACCAGTACTGTACCCCAGAGTTATACAGGGACAGACCTGTACCCACCAGTACTGTACCCCAGTGTTATACAGTGACAGACCTGTCCCCACCAGCACTGTCCAAATCGTTTATGTAAATGGTCAGGAACTGTGGTCCCAGCACCGATCCCTGTGGAACATCAGTTCCCACCTTTAACCCCTAACTCTGTTGTTTGTTTTGTTGCCAGTTTGTTTTCCATTCTCCGCCTGTCCCCTCACTCTGACCTCAGTCCACAGGGCGGCACCTCATCAAAGCTCTTTTCAAAATCCAAATGTATCCCCTCTCCTGCATTACCCGCCTCGACTCCTTCCGCTGCTTCGCCGAAGAATTCAACAGTCCTCCAATGTCAGGCACCTCCTGCCCCCCCGCCCAGCGTCGCCCCCTCCCCTGGCCTCCAGCCCCCAGTGTCGCCCCCCGGCCCCCAGCGTCGGCCCCCTCCCCCGGCCCCCGGCGTCGCCCCCCCCCCCGGCCCCCGGCGTCGCCCCCCCCCCCCCCGGCCCCCGGCGTCGCCCCCCCCCCCCCCGGCGTCGCCCCCCCCCCCCCCCGGCGTCGCCCCCCCCCCCGGCCCCCGGCGTCGCCCCCCCCCCCCCCCGGCCCCCGGCGTCGCCCCCCCCCCCCCCCGGCCCCCGGCGTCGCCCCCCCCCCCGGCCCCCAGCGTCGCCCCCCCCCCCCCCGGCCCCCAGCGTCGGCCCCCTCCCCCGGCCCCCGGCGTCGCCCCCCCCCCCGGCCCCCGGCGTCGCCCCCTCCCCCGGCCCCCGGCGTCGCCCCCTCCCCTGGCCCCCGGTGTCGCCCCCTCCCCCGGCCCCCGGCGTCGCCCCCTCCCCCGGCCCCCAGCGTCGCCCCCCCCCCCGGCCCCCAGCGTCGCCCCCTCCCCCGGCCCCCAGCGTCGCCCCCTCCCCCGGCCCCCAGCGTCGCCCCCTCCCCCGGCCCCCAGTGTCGCCCCCCGGCCGCCTTACCTGCCGGGCACCAGTCCTCATGGTCCGAGCTGTTGTATCCGTCGCTGCCTCCTCCCGGCGGGGAGTCCCTCTGCGATCCGAAAGGCACCAACAAAAACCGGCGTCTCCTCAGCCGGGGGCTCGGCGCCGCGGAGTCCCGGAGAGCGGGGCCCGGAGCCGGGGAGCCTCCGCCGTCCTGTGCGTCCCTGAGCCGGTTCTGTCTGTTCATCCTCAGCCCCCTCCGGAGGGGGCTCTGCGGGGGCTGGGCGGGCGGAGAGGGGCCGGGGTCCGGGGGCTCGGGGCCGGGGTCCGGGGGCTGGGAGCCGGGGGGCTCGGGGCCGGGGTCCGGGGGCTCGGGGCCGGCGGCCGGTTCACTGTCCGGGGCCGGGTCGGGGTCCGCGCTGATACTTTGTTTCTCTCCGCTGTTACTTTGTTGCCGCGGCCGGAACTCCGGGTTCACCAAATGGCAACAAATGTATCCCCGGGACTGGGGCTCCGGACCCCCGGACTCCGGCCCCTCCGGACACTCGCCCCCCGGACCCTCCGACTCCGGCCCCTCCGGACACTCGCCCCCCGGACCCCCGGACTCCGGACCCTCCGGACACTCGCCCCCCGGCCCCCCGGACTCCAGCCCCTGGTCCCCCGCCTCCCGGGCGGGCCCGGGCCCGGTGCCGGGCTGGGTTTGGCCGCGCTCCCGGTCGCTGCTCTTCCTGTGCCGGGCGAGCGCGGTCTGCAGGTAAATGACTTTGAACTTCTCCTGGGCCAGGACCCGCTGCAGCGCCCTCAGGTTCCGCTGACACCGCTCCAGCTCGCCCTCCAGCGCGGACACCGACTGCAGCTCCATCCGCGGCACCTCGCCCGTCGGGAACTCCAGGCGCCAGTGCAGCTCGAACTCGGCCGGGTCCCACATCGCGGGGCCGGGGCCGCGCACTCACTCACTCCCGCTGCTCTCACCGGGGCCCGGGCTCCGCACCGCCCCGAGGCACCGGTCCCGCCTCCGCCTCCGCCCGCCTCCCGCAGGGCCCCGCTCCGCTCACACCTCACACTCACTCCCAAACTCACTCACTCCCAAACTCACTCACTCACTCCCAAACACACACTCACTCCCAAACTCACTCACTCCCAAACTCACACTCACTCTTACTCTCTCACACTTACTCCCAAACTCACTCACTCACTCCCAAACTCACACTCACTCCCAAACTCACTCACTCCCAAACTCACACTCACTCTTACTCTCTCACACTTACTCCCAAACTCTCTCACTCACTCCCAAACTCACTCACTCACACTGACTCTCTCACACTCACTCCCAAACTCTCACACTCACTCCCAAACTCTCACTCACTCCCAAACTCTCTCACTCACACTTACTCTCTCTCACTCACTCCCAAACTCTCTCACTCACACTTACTCTCTCACACTCACTCCCAAACTCTCACTCACTCCCAAACTCTCTCACACTCACTCCCAAACTCACACTCACTCCCAAACTCTCTCACTCACTCCCAAACTCACTCACTCACACTTACTCTCTCACACTCACTCCCAAACTCTCACTCACTCCCAAACTCTCACTCACTCCCAAACTCTCTCACACTCACTCCCAAACTCTCACTCACTCCCAAACTCTCTCACACTCACTCCCAAACTCTCACTCACTCCCAAACTCTCACTCACTCCCAAACTCTCTCACACTCACTCCCAAACTCACACTCACTCCCAAACTCTCTCACTCACTCCCAAACTCACTCACTCACACTTACTCTCTCACACTCACTCCCAAACTCTCTCACTCACTCCCAAACTCACTCACTCACACTGACTCTCACACTCACTCCCAAACTCTCACTCACTCCCAAACTCTCTCACTCACACTTACTCTCTCACACTCACTCCCAAACTCACACTCACTCCCAAACTCTCTCACTCACACTTACTCTCTCACACTCACTCCCAAACTCTCACTCACTCCCAAACTCTCTCACACTCACTCTCTCACTCACACTCCCAAACTCACTCACTCTCAAACTCACTCACTCTCAAACTCTCTCATTCTCTCCCTCTCAAACTCACTCTCTCTCTCCCTCTCAAACTCACTCCCTCCCTCTCAAACTCCCTTTCACACTCCCTCTCTCAAACTCACTCACTCTCAAACTCACTCAATCACTCCCTCTCACTCCCTCTCAAACTCACTCCCACTCACTCACTCTCTCTCACAAACTCCCTCTCAAACTCACTCACTCTCTCTCAAACTCACTCACTCTCTCTCAAACTCACTCACTCTCTCTCAAACTCACTCACTCTCTCTCAAACTCACTCACTCTCTCTCACTCCCTCTCAAACTCACCCTCTCTCAAACTCACCCTCTCTCAAACTCACTCACTCTCTCTCAAACTCACTCAAACTCTCTCTCAAACTCACTCACTTCCTCTCAAACTCACACTCACTTCCTCTCAAACTCACTCACTCTCTCACTCCCTCTCAAACTCACCCTCTCAAACTCACTCACTCTCACTCCCTCTCAAACTCACTCACTATCTCTCACACTCTCTCCAACTCCCACACTCTCTCTCTCCCTCATTCACTCTTTCACACTCTCTCCCACAATCTCTCACATTCTCTCTCTCTCTCACATTCTCTCTCTCTCTCACATTCTCTCTCTCTCAAACTCACTCACTCTCTCACACTCTCTCAAACTCACTCACTCTCTCTCACACTCAAACTCACTCTCTCTCTCAAACTCACTCACCCTCTCTCAAACTCACTCTCTCAAACTCACTCACTCCCTCTCAAACTCACTCTCGCTCTCTCAAACTCTCTCATTCTCTCGCACTCACTCGCTCTCTCTCTCACTCTCACTCACTCTCTCAAACGCTCTCACTCTCTCAAACTCACTCACTCTCTCTCAAACTCACTCACTCTCTTTCACACCCTCTCAAACTCACCCTCTCAAACTCACCCTCTCTCAAACTCACCCTCTCTCAAACTCACCCTCTCTCAAACTCACCCTCTCTCAAACTCACCCTCTCTCAAACTCACCCTCTCTCAAACTCACTCACTCTCTCTCAAACTCACTCACTCTCTCTCACTCACTCACTCTCACTCCCTCAAACTCACTCTCTGAAACTCACTCACTCTCTGAAACTCACTCACTCTCTGAAACTCACTCACTCTCTCTCAAACTCACTCACTCTCTCAAACTCACTCACTCTCTCTCACTCCCTCTCAAACTCACTCTCTCAAACTCACTCACTCACTTCCTCTCAAACTCACTCACTCTCTCTCACCCTGTCAAACTCGCCCCTCAAACTCGCCCTCTCAAAGTCGCCCTCTCAAAGTCGCCCTCTCATAGTCACTCACTCTCTCTCACACTCACTCACTCTCTCTCACACGCACTCACTCTCCCTCACACTCACTCACTCTCTCTCTCACACTCACTCACTCTCTCTCACACTCACTCACTCTCTCTCTCACACTCACTCACTCTCTCACACTCACTCACTCTCACTCTCTCTCAAACTCACTCACTATCTCTCACACTCACTCACTCTCTCTCACTCTCACTCACTCTCTCTCACTCTCACTCACTCTCTCTCACACTCACTCACTCTCACTCTCAAACTCACTCACTATCTCTCACACTCTCTCAAACTCCCACACTCTCTCTCTCCCTCATTCACTCTTTCACACTCTCT
Organism: Heptranchias perlo; assembly: GCF_035084215.1. NCBI lineage: Eukaryota > Metazoa > Chordata > Chondrichthyes > Hexanchiformes > Hexanchidae > Heptranchias > Heptranchias perlo. Next base: position 86,785 of record NW_027139685.1, on the reverse strand, counting down.
CCCACACTCTCTCTCATTCTTTCTCTCTCACTCACACTCTCTCTCTCTCTCTCACTCACACTCACTCTCGCTTTCTCACACACTCCCTCCTTCACTCTCTCAAACTCACATTCTTTCTCACACTCTCTCTCCCACTCTCACTCTCAAACTCACTCACTCTCTCACTCTCTCAAACTATCTCACTCTCTCTCAAACTATCTCACTCTCTCCAACTCACTCACCCTCTCTCAAACTCACTCACTCTCTCTCAAACTCACTCACTCTCTCTCAAACTCACTCACTCACTCTCTCTCAAACTCACTCACTCACTCTCTCTCAAACTCACTCACTCACTCTCTCTCAAACTCACTCACTCTCTCTCAAACTCACTCACTCTCTCAAACTCACTCACTCTCTCAAACTCACTCACTCTCTCAAACTCACTCACTCTCTCAAACTCACTCACTCTCTCTCAAACTCACTCACTCTCTCTCAAACTCACCCACTCTCTCTCAAACTCACTCACTCTCTCTCAAACTCACTCACTCTCTCTCAAACTCACTCACTCTCTCTCAAACTCACTCACTCTCTCAAACTCACTCACTCTCTCTCAAACTCACCCTCTCAAACTCACCCTCTCTCACACTCACTCACTCTCTCTCACACTCACTCACTCCAACACTCACTCACTCACTCTCACACTCTCACACTCACTCACTCTCTCACACTCACTCACTCTCTCACACTCACTCACTCTCACTCTCTCTCAAACTCTCTCACTATCTCTCACACTCTCTCTCTCCTCATTCACTCTTTCACACTCTCTCCCACACTCTCACATTCTCTCTCTCTCACTCACACTCACTCTCGCTCTCTCACACACTCCCTCCTTCACTGTCTCACACTCACAATCTTTCTCACACTCTCCCACTCTCTCTCTCAAACTCACTCACTCTCACACTCACTCTCACACTCAAACTCACTCTCACACTCAAACTCACTCTCTCTCAAACTCACTCACTCTCTCAAACTCACTCACTCTCACACTCAAACTCACTCTCACACTCAAACTCACTCTCTCTCAAACTCACTCACTCTCTCTCACTCACTCACTCTCACTCTCTCTCAAACTCACTCACTATCTCTCACACTCTCTCTCTCCCTCATTCACTCTTTCACACTCTCCCACACTCTCTCACATTCTCTCTCTCTCTCACTCACACTCTCTCTCTCTCACTCACACTCACTCTCGCTCTCTCACACATTCCCTCCTTCACTCTCTCACACTCACACTCTCTCTCACTCTCAAACTCACTCACTCTCTCTCAAACTCACTCACTCTCTCACACTCAAACTCACTCACTCTCTCTCAAACTCACTCACTCTCTCAAACTCACTCTCTCTCTCACACTCTCTCAAACTCACTCACTCTCTCTCACACTCAAACTCACTCTCCCTCTCAAACTCACCCTCTCAAACTCCCACACTCTCTCTCCCTCATTCACTCTTTCAATCTCTCTCCCACACTCTCTCACATTCTCTCTCTCTCACACACACACTCTCTCTCTCACTCACATTCACTCTCGCTCCCTCACACACTCCCTCCTTCACTCTCCCACACTCACACTCTTTCGCACACTCTCCCACTCTCACTCTCAAACTCACTCACTCCCACACTCAAACTCACTCTCTCTCTCTCTCTCAAACTCACTCACTCTCTCTCCAACTCACTCACTCTCTCCAACTCACTCACTGTCTCTCAAACTCACTCACTGTCTCTCAAACTCACTCTCTCTCTCTCAAACTCACTCTCTCTCTCTCAAACTCACTCTCTCTCTCTCAAACTCACTCTCTCTCTCTCAAACTCACTCACTCTCTCCAACTCACTCACTCTCTCTCCAACTCACTCACTCTCTCCAACTCACTCACTCTCTCTCAAACTCACTCACTCTCTCTCAAACTCACTCACTCTCTCTCCAACTCACTCACTCTCTCCAACTCACTCACTCTCTCTCAAACTCACTCACTCTCTCTCAAACTCACTCACTCTCTCAAACTCACTCACTCTCTCAAACTCACTCACTCTCTCAAACTCACTCACTCTCTCAAACTCACTCACTCTCTCAAACTCACTCACTCTCTCTCAAACTCACTCACTCTCTCAAACTCACTCACTCTCTCAAACTCACTCATTCTCTCTCAAACTCACTCTCTCTCAAACTCACTCACTCTCTCTCACACTCACTCACTCTCACTCACGCTCTCTCTCACACTCACTCACTCTCTCTCTCACACTCACTCACTCTCTCACACTCACTCATTCTCTCTCACACTCACTCACTCTCACTCTCTCTCAAACTCACTCACTATCTCTCACACTCACTCACTCTCTCTCACACTCACTCACTCTCACTCACTCTCACTCACTCTCTCTCACACTCACTCACTCTCACTCTCTCTCAAACTCACTCAATATCTCTCACACTCTCTCAAACTCCCACACTCTCTCCCTCATTCACTCTTTCACACTCTCTCCCACACTCTCATTCTTTCTCTCTCACTCACACTCTCTCTCTCTCACTCACACTCACTCTCGCTTTCTCACACACTCCCTCCTTCACTCTCTCAAACTCACATTCTTTCTCACACTCTCTCTCCCACTCTCTCTCTCAAACTCACTCTCTCTCTCTCAAACTCACTCTCTCTCTCTCAAACTCACTCTCTCTCTCTCAAACTCACTCTCTCTCTCTCAAACTCACTCACTCTCTCAAACTCACTCACTCTCTCTCCAACTCACTCACTCTCTCTCCAACTCACTCACTCTCTCTCCAACTCACTCACTCTCTCTCAAACTCACTCACTCTCTCTCAAACTATCTCACTCTCTCTCAAACTATCTCACTCTCTCCAACTCACTCACCCTCTCTCAAACTCACTCACTCTCTCTCAAACTCACTCACTCTCTCTCAAACTCACTCACTCACTCTCTCTCAAACTCACTCACTCACTCTCTCTCAAACTCACTCACTCTCTCTCAAACTCACTCACTCTCTCTCAAACTCACTCACTCACTCTCTCTCAAACTCACTCACTCTCTCTCAAACTCACTCACTCTCTCTCAAACTCACTCACTCTCTCAAACTCACTCACTCTCTCAAACTCACTCACTCTCTCAAACTCACTCACTCTCTCAAACTCACTCACTCTCTCTCAAACTCACCCACTCTCTCTCAAACTCACTCACTCTCTCTCAAACTCACTCACTCTCTCAAACTCACTCACTCTCTCTCAAACTCACCCTCTCAAACTCACCCTCTCTCACACTCACTCACTCCAACACTCACTCACTCACTCTCACACTCACTCACTCTCTCACACTCTCTCACACTCACTCACTCTCTCACACTCACTCACTCTCACTCTCTCTCAAACTCTCTCACTATCTCTCACACTCTCTCTCCCTCATTCACTCTTTCACACTCTCTCCCACACTCTCTCACATTCTCTCTCTCTCTCACTCACACTCACTCTCGCTCTCTCACACACTCCCTCCTTCACTGTCTCACACTCACAATCTTTCTCACACTCTCCCACTCTCTCTCTCAAACTCACTCACTCTCACACTCACTCTCACACTCAAACTCACTCTCACACTCAAACTCACTCTCTCTCAAACTCACTCTCTCTCAAACTCACTCACTCTCAAACTCACTCACTCTCACACTCAAACTCACTCTCACACTCAAACTCACTCTCACACTCAAACTCACTCTCTCTCAAACTCACTCACTCTCTCTCACTCACTCACTCTCACTCTCTCTCAAACTCACTCACTATCTCTCACACTCTCTCTCTCCCTCATTCACTCTTTCACACTCTCCCACACTCTCTCACATTCTCTCTCTCTCTCTCACTCACACTCTCTCTCTCTCACTCACACTCACTCTCGCTCTCTCACACATTCCCTCCTTCACTCTCTCACACTCACACTCTCTCTCACTCTCAAACTCACTCACTCTCTCTCAAACTCACTCACTCTCTCACACTCAAACTCACTCACTCTCTCTCAAACTCACTCACTCTCTCAAACTCACTCTCTCTCTCACACTCTCTCAAACTCACTCACTCTCTCTCACACTCAAACTCACCCTCTCAAACTCACCCTCTCAAACTCACCCTCTCAAACTCACCCTCTCAAACTCCCACACTCTCTCTCCCTCATTCACTCTTTCAATCTCTCTCCCACACTCTCTCACATTCTCTCTCTCTCACACACACACTCTCTCTCTCACTCACATTCACTCTCGCTCCCTCACACACTCCCTCCTTCACTCTCCCACACTCACACTCTTTCGCACACTCTCCCACTCTCACTCTCAAACTCACTCACTCCCACACTCAAACTCACTCTCTCTCTCAAACTCACTCTCTCTCTCTCAAACTCACTCACTCTCTCAAACTCACTCACTCTCTCCAACTCACTCACTCTCACTTAAACTCACTCACTGTCTCTCAAACTCACTCACTGTCTCTCAAACGCACTCACTCTCTCTCAAACTCTCTCTCTCTCTCTCAAACTCTCTCTCTCTCTCTCAAACTCACTCTCTCTCTCTCAAACTCACTCTCTCTCTCTCAAACTCACTCTCTCTCTCTCAAACTCACTCTCTCTCTCTCAAACTCACTCTCTCTCTCTCAAACTCACTCTCTCTCTCTCAAACTCACTCTCTCTCTCTCAAACTCACTCTCTCTCTCAAACTCACTCTCTCTCTCTCAAACTCACTCTCTCTCTCTCAAACTCACTCTCTCTCTCTCAAACTCACTCTCTCTCTCTCAAACTCACTCTCTCTCTCTCAAACTCTCTCTCTCTCTCTCAAACTCACTCTCTCTCTCTCAAACTCACTCTCTCTCTCTCAAACTCACTCTCTCTCTCTCAAACTCACTCTCTCTCTCTCAAACTCACTCTCTCTCTCTCAAACTCACTCTCTCTCTCTCAAACTCACTCTCTCTCTCTCAAACTCACTCTCTCTCTCTCAAACTCACTCTCTCTCTCTCAAACTCACTCTCTCTCTCTCAAACTCACTCACTCTCCAACTCACTCACTCTCTCCAACTCACTCACTCTCTCCAACTCACTCACTCTCTCCAACTCACTCACTCTCTCTCAAACTCACTCTCTCTCTCTCAAACTCACTCATTCTCTCTCGCTCCCTCTCAAACTCACCCTCTCAAACTCTCCCTCTCAAACTCAGCCTCTCTCAAACTCACTCACTCACTCTCTGTCAAACTCACTCACTCACTCTCTGTCAAACTCACTCACTCACTCTCTGTCAAACTCACTCACTCACTCTCTGTCAAACTCACTCACTCACTCTCTGTCAAATTCACTCACTCTCTCTCAACCTCACTCTCTCTCTCTCTCACGCTCGCCCTCTCTCGCTCGCTCTCTCACTCTCTCAAACTCACTCACTCCCTCTCAAATTCACTCTCTCAAACTCACTCACTCTCTCCCTCTCACACTCACTCTCTCCCTCTCACACTCACTCTCTCCCTCTCAAACTCACTCTCTCCCTCTCAAACTCACTCTCTCCCTCTCAAACTCACTCTCTCCCTCTCAAACTCACTCACTCTCTCTCAAACTCACTCACTCTCTCTCACTCTCTCTCTCTCTCTCACTCCCTCTCAAACTCACCCTCTCAAACTCACTCACTCTCTCTCAAACTCACTCACTCTCTCTCACTCCCTCAAACTCACTCACTCTCTCTCACTCCCTCAAACTCACTCTCTCACTCCCTCAAACTCACTCTCTCTCAAACTCACTCACTCTCTCTCAAACTCACTCACTCTCTCTCACTCTCTCTCAAACTCACTCACTCACTTCCTCTCAAACTCACTCACTCTCTCTCACACTCTCTCTCACACTCTCTCTCTCATTCCCTCTCAAACTCACCCTCTCAAACTCACTCGCTCACTCTCACACTCTCTCAACCTCACTCACTATCTCTCGCACTCTCTCAAACTCCCACACTCTCTCTCCCTCATTCACTCTTTCACACTCTCTCCCACACTCTCTCACATTCTCTCTCTCTCACATTCTCTCTCTCTCTCACACACTCACTCTCACACACTCCCTCCTTCACTCTCTCACACTCTCTCTCACACTCACTCACTCTCTCTCAAACTCACGCACTCTCTCTCAAACTCACTCACTCTCTCTCAAACTCACTCACTCTCAAACTCACTCACTCACTTCCTCTCAAACTCACTCACTCTCTCTCACACTCTCTCTCACACTCTCTCTCTCATTCCCTCTCAAACTCACCCTCTCAAACTCACTCGCTCTCTCTCACACTCGCTCTCTCACACTCGCTCTCTCTCACTCGCCCTCTCTCACTCGCCCTCTCTCACTCGCTCTCTCTCACTCGCTCTCTCTCACTCGCTCTCTCTCACTCGCTCTCTCTCTCATACTCTCTCTCTCATACTCTCTCAAACTCACTCACTCCCTCTCAAATTCACTCTCTCAAACTCACTCTCTCCCTCTCAAACTCACTCTCTCCCTCTCAAACTCACTCTCTCCCTCTCAAACTCACTCTCTCCCTCTCAAACTCACTCACTCTCCCTCTCAAACTCACTCACTCTCCCTCTCAAACTCACTCACTCTCCCTCTCAAACTCACTCACTCTCCCTCTCAAACTCACTCACTCTCTCTCAAACTCACTCACTCTCTCTCAAACTCACTCACTCTCTCTCAAACTCACTCACTCTCTCTCAAACTCACTCACTCTCTCTCAAACTCACTCTCACTCCCTCTCAAACTCACTCACTCTCTCTCTCACTCTCTCATTCTCTCACTCACTTGCTCTCTCTCTCTCACTCTCTCAAACTCTCTCACTCTCTCTAACACTCTCACTCTCTCTCAAACTCACTCACCCTCTCAAACTCACCCTCTCTCAAACTCACCCTCTCTCAAACTCACCCTCTCTCAAACTCACCCTCTCTCAAACTCACCCTCTCTCAAACTCACCCTCTCTCAAACTCACTCTCTCACTCCCTCTCAAACTCACTCTCTCCCTCTCAAACTCACTCACTCTCTCTCTCTCTCACTCCCTCTCAAACTCACCCTCTCAAACTCACTCTCTCCCTCTCAAACTCACTCTCTCCCTCTCAAACTCACTCACTCTCTCTCAAACTCAGTCACTCTCTCTCTCTCTCTCTCACTCCCTCTCAAACTCACCCTCTCAAACTCACTCACTCTCTCTCAAACTCACTCACTCTCTCTCACTCCCTCAAACTCACTCACTCTCTCTCACTCCCTCAAACTCACTCTCTCAAACTCACTCACTCTCTCTCAAACTCACTCACTCACTTCCTCTCAAACTCACTCACTCTCTCTCACACTCTCTCTCACACTCTCTCTCTCATTCCCTCTCAAACTCACCCTCTCAAACTCACTCACTCTCTCTCACACTCTCTCAAACTCACTCACTATCTCTCGCACCCTCTCAAACTCCCACACTCTCTCTCCCTCATTCACTCTTTCACACTCTCTCCCACACTCTCTCACATTCTCTCTCTCTCTCACACACTCACTCTCACACACTCCCTCCTTCACTCTCTCACACTCTCTCTCACACTCTCTCTCCCACTCACTCACTCTCTCTCCCACTCACTCACTCTCTGTCAAACTCACGCACTCTCTCTCAAACTCACTCACTCTCTCTCAAACTCACTCACTCTCTCTCAAACTCACTCACTCTCCCTCAAACTCACGCACTCTCTCAAACTCACGCGCTCTCTCTCAAACTCACTCACTCTCTCTCACACTCTCTCAAACACACTCTCTCTCAAACTCACTCACTCTCTCACTCCCTCTCAACTTCACTCTCTCAAACTCACTCACTCTCCCTCTCAAACTCACTCACTCTCCCTCTCAAACTCACTCACTCTCTCTCAAACTCACTCACTCTCTCTCAAACTCACTCTCACTCCCTCTCAAACTCACTCACTCTCTCTCTCTCACTCTCTCATTCTCTCACTCACTTGCTCTCTCTCTCTCAAACTCACTCTCTCTCTCTCACTCTCTCAAACTCTCTCACTCTCTCTAACACTCTCACTCTCTCTCACACTCACTCTCTCTCAAACTCACTCACCCTCTCTCAAACTCACCCTCTCTCAAACTCACCCTCTCTCAAACTCACCCTCTCTCAAACTCACCCTCTCAAACTCACTCTCTCACTCCCTCTCAAACTCACTCTCTCACTCCCTCTCAAACTCACTCACTCCCTCTCAAACTCTGTCATTCTCTCACTCACTTGCTCTTTCTCTCTCTCAAACTCTTTCACTCTCTCTCACTCTCTCACTCTCTCTCTCACTCTCTCTCAAACTCTCTCACTCTCTCTCACTCTCTCTCAAACTCACTCACTCTCTCTCACTCCCTCTCAAACTCACCCTCTCTCAAACTCACCCTCTCTTAAACTCACCCTCTCTCAAACTCACTCTCTCTCAAACTCACTCACTCTCTCTCATTTCCTCTCAAACTCACTCACTCACTTCCTCTCAAACTCACTCACTCTCTCTCACACTCACTCACTCTCACTCCCTCTCAAACTCACTCAATATCTCTCACACTCTCTCAAACTCCCACACTCTCTCTCTCCCTCATTCACTCTTTCACACTCTCTCCCACACTCTCTCACATTCTTTCTCTCTCACACACACTCTCTCTCACTCACTCTCACTCTCTCACACACTCCCTCCTTCACTCTCTCACACTCACACTCTCTCTCCCACTCTCACTCTCAAACTCACTCTCTCTCACACGCTCTCAAACTCAGTCACTCTCTCTCTCTCTCTCTCTCACTCCCTCTCAAACTCACCCTCTCAAACTCACTCACTCTCTCTCAAACTCACTCACTCTCTCTCACTCCCTCAAACTCACTCACTCTCTCTCTCAAACTCACTCACTCTCTCTCAAACTCACTCACTCACTTCCTCTCAAACTCACTCACTCTCTCTCACACTCTCTCTCTCATTCCCTCTCAAACTCACCCTCTCAAACTCACTCACTCTCTCTCACACTCTCTCAAACTCACTCACTATCTCTCGCACCCTCTCAAACTCCCACACTCTCTCTCCCTCATTCACTCTTTCACACTCTCTCCCACACTCTCTCACATTCTCTCTCTCTCTCACATTCTCTCTCTCTCTCACATTCTCTCTCTCTCACATTCTCTCTCTCTCTCACACACTCACTCTCACACACTCACTCTCACACACTCCCTCCTTCACTCTCTCACACTCTCTCTCCCACTCACTCACTCTCTCTCCCACTCACTCACTCTCTCTCAAACTCACGCACTCTCTCTCAAACTCACTCACTCTCTCTCAAACTCACTCACTCTCTCTCAAACTCACTCACTCTCTCTCAAACTCACTCACTCTCTCTCAAACTCACTCACTCTCCCTCAAACTCACGCACTCTCTCAAACTCACGCGCTCTCTCTCAAACTCACTCACTCTCTCTCTCTCACACTCTCTCAAACACACTCTCTCTCAAACTCACTCACTCTCTCACTCCCTCTCAACTTCACTCTCTCAAATTCACTCACTCTCCCTCTCAAACTCACTCACTCTCCCTCTCAAACTCACTCACTCTCCCTCTCAAACTCACTCACTCTCTCAAACTCACTCACTCTCTCTCAAACTCACTCTCACTCCCTCTCAAACTCACTCACTCTCTCTCTCACTCTCTCATTCTCTCACTCACTCTCAAACTCTCTCACTCTCTCAAACTCTCTCACTCTCTCTAACACTCTCACTCTCTCTCACACTCACTCTCTCTCAAACTCACTCACCCTCTCTCAAACTCACCCTCTCTCAAACTCACCCTCTCTCAAACTCACCCTCTCTCAAACTCACCCTCTCTCAAACTCACCCTCTCTCAAACTCACCCTCTCTCAAACTCACCCTCTCTCAAACTCACCCTCTCTCAAACTCACCCTCTCTCAAACTCACCCTCTCTCAAACTCACCCTCTCTCAAACTCACTCTCTCACTCCCTCTCAAACTCACTCTCTCACTCCCTCTCAAACTCACTCACTCCCTCTCAAACTCACTCTCTCACTCCCTCTCAATCACCCTCTCTCAACTCACCCTCTCTCCCACCTCACTCCTCACTCAACTCCACTCCCTCTCACACCTCACTCTCTCACTCCCCTCACACACACCCTCCCACTCCACTCACCTCTCTCCACTCACTCACACCCTCTCAAACACACTCACCCACTCACTCCCTCCACACTCACTCACCCCTCACACTCTCTCTCACACTCACACTCACCCTCTCTCACACACTCTCCACTCTCCACTCACACCTCCTCTCACACACACCCTCACACACCCCCTCACTCTCTCACTCACCCTCTCACACTCACTCTCTCTCACACTCTCACACCCTCTCACACTCCCTCCAACTCACTCACTCCTCCTCTCAACTCACTCCTCTCTCACCCACCTCCCCTCACTCCCACCCACCCTCCACTCTCACACCTCACTCACCACCCACACTCTCTCACTCACCTTCACTCATCCCACTCTCCACCCACTCACACCCATTCACTCTCTCTCACACACACTCACTCACTCACACTCACACTCACACTCCACTCTCTCACACCCACCTCCACACTCCTCACAACCCTCACTCTCCCACTCACTCAAACTCACTCTCTCTCCCACGCTCTCAAACTCACTCACTCCACTACACGCTCTCAAACTCACTCACGTCTCTCTCACACCTCTCAACCTCACTCACTCTCTCACACTCTCTCTCACACCAACTCACTCTCTCACACTCAACTCACTCTCTCTCAAACTCACTCACTCCTCCACACTCACTCACCTCTCTCTCACACTCTCTCAAACTCACTCACTCTCTCACACTCTCAAACTCACTCACTCCTCTCACACTCAAACTCACTCCTCCCAACTCACTCTCTCCCAAACTCACTCTCTCAACCACTCACTCTCTCAACTCACTCACTCTCTCTAAAACTCACTCACTCTCTCTCAACTCACTCACTCTCTCTCAACTCCTCACTCTCAAACTCTCTCTCCAACTCATTCCTCTCAACTCACTCACTCAAGCTCACTCTCTCTCTCAAGCTCATCTCTCTCAACTCACTCACTCTCTCTCAAACTCACTCACTCTCTCTCAAACTCACTCACTCTCTCTCTCAACTCATTCACTCTCTCCTCTCAAACTCATTCACTCTCTCACTCACATCTTACTCACACTCTCAACTCACTCTCTCACACTCACTCTCACGCTCTCACTCTCCCTCATTCACTCTCACTCACTCTCACTCACACGCTCTCTCACATTCTCTCTCTCACTCACACTCTCCCTCTCACACGCTCTCCTCCACACACTCTCTCCCTCATTCACTCTCTCCTCATTCACTCTCTCCCTCATTCACTCTTCCCTCATTCACTCTCTCCCTCATTCACTCTCACACACTCTCTCTCACTATCTCTCTCCTATCTCTCTCCAACCTTCTCACTCTCACTCACGCTCCCTCTCACACTCACACCCACTCTCACTCTCACACTCACTCACTCTCACTCACCACTCTCTCTCAAACTCACTCACTCTCCTCAACTCACGCACTCTCTCAAACCACGCGCTCTCTCTCAAACTCACTCACTCTCTCTCACCTCTCACAAACACACTCTCTCTCACACTCTCTCAAACACACTCTCTCTCAAACTCACTCACTCTCTCACTCCCTCTCAACTTCACTCCTCAAACTCACTCACTCTCCCTCTCAAACTCACTCACTCTCCCTCTCAAACTCACTCACTCTCCCTCTCAAACTCACTCACTCTCTCAAACTCCACTCACTCTCAAACCCACTCTCACTCCTCTCAAACTCACTCACTCTCTCTCTCACTCCTAATCTCTCACTCACTCTCTCTCTCTCACTCTCATCAAACTCTCTCACTCTCTCTACACACTCTCACTCTCTCTCACACTCACTCTCTCCAAACTCACTCACCCTCTCTCAACTCACCCTCTCTCAAACTCACCCTCTCTCAAACTCACCCTCTCTCAAACTCACCCTCTCTCAAACTCACCCTCTCTCAAACTCACCCTCTCTCAAACTCACTCTCTCACTCCCTCTCAAACTCACTCTCTCACTCCTCTCAAACTCACTCACTCCCTCTCAACTCTGTCATTCTCTCACTCACTTCTCTTTCTCTCTCTCAAACTCTTTCACTCTCTCTCACTCTCTCACTCTCTCTCTCACTCTCTCTCAAACTCTCTCACTCTCTCTCACCTCTCTCTCAAACTCACTCACTCTCTCTCACTCCCCTCAAACTCACCCTCTCTCAAACTCACCCTCTCTCAAACTCACCCTCTCTAAACCACCCTCTCTCAAACTCACTCTCTCTCAAACTCACTCACTCTCTCTCATTTCCTCTCAAACTCACTCACTCACTTCCTCTCAAACTCACTCACTCTCTCTCACACTCACTCACTCACTCCCTCTCAAACTCACTCATATCTCTCACACTCTCATCAAACTCCCACACTCTCTCTCTCCCTCATTCACTCTTTCACACTCTCACCCACACTCTCATCACATTCTTTCTCTCTCACACACACTCTCTCTCACTCACACTCACTCTCACTCTCTCACACACTCCCTCCTTCACTCTCTCACACTCACACTCTCACTCTCAAACTCACTCTCTCTCACACGCTCTCAAACTCACTCACTCTCTCTCACACGCTCTCAAACTCACTCACTCTCTCACACTCTCTCTCACACTCAAACTCACTCTCTCTCACACTCAAACTCACTCTCTCTCAAACTCACTCACTCTCTCAAACTCACTCACTCTCTCTCACTCTCTCTCAAACTCACTCACTCTCTCACACTCTCAAACTCACTCACTCTCTCTCACACTCTAACTCACTCTCTCCCAAACTCACTCTCTCCCAAACTCACTCTCTCTCAAACTCACTCACTCTCTCTCAAACTCACTCACTCTCTCTCAAACTCACTCACTCTCTCTCAAACTCACTCACTCTCTCTCAAACTCACTCACTCTCTCTCAAACTCACTCTCACTCCCTCTCAAACTCACTCACTCTCTCTCTCTCACTCTCTCATTCTCTCACTCACTTGCTCTCTCTCTCTCAAACTCACTCTCTCTCTCTCACTCTCTCAAACTCTCTCACTCTCTCTAACACTCTCACTCTCTCTCACACTCACTCTCTCTCAAACTCACTCACCCTCTCTCAAACTCACCCTCTCTCAAACTCACCCTCTCTCAAACTCACCCTCTCTCAAACTCACTCTCTCACTCCCTCAAACTCCTCTCACTCCTCTCTCAAACTCAACTCACTCCCTCTCAAACTCTGTCATTCTCTCACTCACTTGCTCTTTCTCTCTCTCAAACTCTTTCACTCTCTCACTCTCTCACTCTCTCTCTCACTCCTCTCAAACTCTCTCACTCTCTCTCACTCTCTCTCAAACTCACTCACTCTCTCTCACTCCCTCTCAAACTCACCCTCTCTCAAACTCACCCTCTCTTAAACTCACCCTCTCTCAACTCACTCTCTCTCAAACTCACTCACTCTCTCTCATTTCCCTCAAACTCACTCACTCACTTCCTCTCAAACTCACTCACTCTCTCTCACACTCACTCACTCTCACTCCCTCTCAAACTCACTCAATATCTCTCACACTCTCTCAAACTCCCACACTCTCTCTCTCCCTCATTCACTCTTTCACACACCTCTCCCACACTCTCTCACATTCTTTCTCTCTCACACACACATTCTCTCTCTCTCTCACACACACTCACTCTCGCTCTCTCACACACACTCACATCTCTCACACACTCCCTCCTTCACTCTCTCACACTCACACTCTCTCTCCCACTTCTCACTCTCAAACTCACTCTCTCTCACACGCTCTCAAACTCAGTCACTCTCTCTCTCTCTCACTCCCTCTCAAACTCACCCTCTCAAACTCACTCACTCTCTCTCAAACTCACTCACTCTCTCTCACTCCCTCAAACTCACTCACTCTCTCTCACTCCCTCAAACTCACTCTCTCACTCTCTCAAACTCACTCACTCTCTCAAACTCACTCAACTCACTTCCTCTCAAACTCACTCACTCTCTCTCACACTCTCTTTACACTCTCTCTCTCATTCCCTCTCAAACTCACCCTCTCAAACTCACTCACTCTCTCTCAAACTCACTCACTATCTCTCGCACCCTCTCAAACTCCCACACTCTCTCTCCCTCATTCACTCTTTCACACTCTCTCCCACACTCTCTCACATTCTCTCTCTCTCTCACATTCTCTCTCTCTCTCACATTCTCTCTCTCTCACATTCTCTCTCTCTCTCACACACTCACTCTCACACACTCCCTCCTTCACTCTCTCACACTCTCTCTCACACTCTCTCTCCCACTCACTCACTCTCTCTCCCACTCACTCACTCTCTCTCAAACTCACGCACTCTCTCTCAAACTCACTCACTCTCTCTCAAACTCACTCACTCTCTCTCAAACTCACTCACTCTCTCTCAAACTCACTCACTCTCTCTCAAACTCACTCACTCTCCCTCAAACTCACGCACTCTCTCAAACTCACGCGCTCTCTCTCAAACTCACTCACTCTCTCTCACACTCTCTCAAACACACTCTCTCTCAAACTCACTCACTCTCTCACTCCCTCTCAACTTCACTCTCTCAAACTCACTCACTCTCCCTCTCAAACTCACTCACTCTCCCTCTCAAACTCACTCACTCTCCCTCTCAAACTCACTCACTCTCTCAAACTCACTCACTCTCTCTCAAACTCACTCTCACTCCCTCTCAAACTCACTCACTCTCTCTCTCACTCTCTCATTCTCTCACTCACTCTCAAACTCTCTCACTCTCTCAAACTCTCTCACTCTCTCTAACACTCTCACTCTCTCTCACACTCACTCTCTCTCAAACTCACTCACCCTCTCTCAAACTCACCCTCTCTCAAACTCACCCTCTCTCAAACTCACCCTCTCTCAAACTCACCCTCTCTCAAACTCACCCTCTCTCAAACTCACCCTCTCTCAAACTCACCCTCTCTCAAACTCACCCTCTCTCAAACTCACTCTCTCACTCCCTCTCAAACTCACTCTCTCACTCCCTCTCAAACTCACTCACTCCCTCTCAAACTCTGTCATTCTCTCACTCACTTGCTCTTTCTCTCTCTCAAACTCTTTCACTCTCTCTCTCTCTCTCTCACTCTCTCTCTCTCTCTCTCTCTCACTCTCTCTCAAACTCACTCACTCTCTCTCACTCCCTCTCAAACTCACCCTCTCTCAAACTCACCCTCTCTTAAACTCACCCTCTCTCAAACTCACTCTCTCTCAAACTCACTCACTCTCTCTCATTTCCTCTCAAACTCACTCACTCACTTCCTCTCAAACTCACTCACTCTCTCTCACACTCACTCACTCTCACTCCCTCTCAAACTCACTCAATATCTCTCACACTCTCTCAAACTCCCACACTCTCTCTCTCCCTCATTCACTCTTTCACACTCTCTCCCACACTCTCTCACATTCTTTCTCTCTCACACACACTCTCTCTCACTCACACTCACTCTCACTCTCTCACACACTCCCTCCTTCACTCTCTCACACTCACACTCTCTCTCCCACTCTCACTCTCAAACTCACTCTCTCTCACACGCTCTCAAACTCACTCACTCTCTCTCACACGCTCTCAAACTCACTCACTCTCTCACACTCTCTCACACTCAAACTCACTCTCTCTCACACTCAAACTCACTCTCTCTCAAACTCACTCACTCTCTCAAACTCACTCACTCTCTCTCACTCTCTCTCAAACTCACTCACTCTCTCACACTCTCAAACTCACTCACTCTCTCTCACACTCAAACTCACTCTCTCCCAAACTCACTCTCTCCCAAACTCACTCTCTCTCAAACTCACTCACTCTCTCTCAAACTCACTCACTCTCTCTCAAACTCACTCACTCTCTCTAAAACTCACTCACTCTCTCTAAAACTCACTCACTCTCTCTCAAACTCACTCACTCTCTCTCAAACTCACTCACTCTCAAACTCTCTCTCTCAAACTCATTCTCTCAAACTCACTCACTCAAGCTCACTCTCTCTCTCAAGCTCAGTCTCTCTCTCAAACTCACTCACTCTCTCTCTCTCAAACTCACTCACTCTCTCTCTCTCAAACTCATTCACTCTCTCTCTCTCAAACTCATTCACTCTCTCACTCACACTCTTACTCACACTCTCAAACTCACACTCTCACACTCACACTCTCACGCTCTCACTCTCCCTCATTCACTCTCACTCACTCTCACTCACACGCTCTCTCACATTCTCTCTCTCACTCACACTCACTCTCACTCTCTCACACACTCCCTCCTTCACTCTCTCACACTCACACTCTCTCTCCCACTCTCACTCTCAAACTCACTCTCTCTCACACGCTCTCAAACTCACTCACTCTCTCTCACACGCTCTCAAACTCACTCACTCTCTCACACTCTCTCTCACACTCAAACTCACTCTCTCTCACACTCAAACTCACTCTCTCTCAAACTCACTCACTCTCTCAAACTCACTCACTCTCTCTCACTCCCTCAAACTCACTCACTCTCTCTCACTCCCTCAAACTCACTCTCTCACTCTCTCAAACTCACTCACTCTCTCTCAAACTCACTCACTCACTTCCTCTCAAACTCACTCACTCTCTCTCACACTCTCTCTTACACTCTCTCTCTCATTCCCTCTCAAACTCACCCTCTCAAACTCACTCACTCTCTCTCAAACTCACTCACTATCTCTCGCACCCTCTCAAACTCCCACACTCTCTCTCCCTCATTCACTCTTTCACACTTTCTCCCACACTCTCTCACATTCTCTCTCTCTCTCACATTCTCTCTCTCTCACATTCTCTCTCTCTCTCACACACTCACTCTCACACACTCCCTCCTTCACTCTCTCACACTCTCTCTCACACTCTCTCTCAAACTCACTCACTCTCTCTCAAACTCACTCACTCTCTCTCAAACTCACTCACTCTCTCTCAAACTCACTCACTCTCCCTCAAACTCACGCACTCTCTCAAACTCACGCGCTCTCTCTCAAACTCACTCACTCTCTCTCACACTCTCTCAAACACACTCTCTCTCAAACTCACTCACTCTCTCACTCCCTCTCAACTTCACTCTCTCAAACTCACTCACTCTCCCTCTCAAACTCACTCACTCTCCCTCTCAAACTCACTCACTCTCCCTCTCAAACTCACTCACTCTCTCTCTCACTCTCTCATTCTCTCACTCACTCTCAAACTCTCTCACTCTCTCAAACTCTCTCACTCTCTCTAACACTCTCACTCTCTCTCACACTCACTCTCTCTCAAACTCACTCACCCTCTCTCAAACTCACCCTCTCTCAAACTCACCCTCTCTCAAACTCACCCTCTCTCAAACTCACCCTCTCTCAAACTCACCCTCTCTCAAACTCACCCTCTCTCAAACTCACCCTCTCTCAAACTCACCCTCTCTCAAACTCACCCTCTCTCAAACTCACCCTCTCTCAAACTCACCCTCTCTCAAACTCACTCTCTCACTCCCTCTCAAACTCACTCTCTCACTCCCTCTCAAACTCACTCACTCCCTCTCAAACTCTGTCATTCTCTCACTCACTTGCTCTTTCTCTCTCTCAAACTCTTTCACTCTCTCTCACTCTCTCACTCTCTCTCTCACTCTCTCTCTCTCTCTCACTCTCTCTCAAACTCACTCACTCTCTCTCACTCCCTCTCAAACTCACCCTCTCTCAAACTCACCCTCTCTTAAACTCACCCTCTCTCAAACTCACTCTCTCTCAAACTCACTCACTCTCTCTCATTTCCTCTCAAACTCACTCACTCACTTCCTCTCAAACTCACTCACTCTCTCTCACACTCACTCACTCTCACTCCCTCTCAAACTCACTCAATATCTCTCACACTCTCTCAAACTCCCACACTCTCTCTCTCCCTCATTCACTCTTTCACACTCTCTCCCACACTCTCTCACATTCTTTCTCTCTCACACACACTCTCTCTCACTCACACTCACTCTCACTCTCTCACACACTCCCTCCTTCACTCTCTCACACTCACACTCTCTCTCCCACTCTCACTCTCAAACTCACTCTCTCTCTCTCACACGCTCTCAAACTCACTCACTCTCTCACACTCTCTCTCACACTCAAACTCACTCTCTCTCACACTCAAACTCACTCTCTCTCAAACTCACTCACTCTCTCAAACTCACTCACTCTCTCTCACACGCTCTCAAACTCACTCACTCTCTCTCACACGCTCTCAAACTCACTCACTCTCTCACACTCTCTCTCACACTCAAACTCACTCTCTCTCACACTCAAACTCACTCTCTCTCAAACTCACTCACTCTCTCAAACTCACTCACTCTCTCTCACTCTCTCTCAAACTCACTCACTCTCTCACACTCTCAAACTCACTCACTCTCTCTCACACTCAAACTCACTCTCTCCCAAACTCACTCTCTCCCAAACTCACTCTCTCTCAAACTCACTCACTCTCTCTCAAACTCACTCACTCTCTCTAAAACTCACTCACTCTCTCTAAAACTCACTCACTCTCTCTCAAACTCACTCACTCACTCTCAAACTCTCTCTCTCAAACTCATTCTCTCAAACTCACTCACTCAAGCTCACTCTCTCTCTCAAGCTCAGTCTCTCTCTCAAACTCACTCACTCTCTCTCAAACTCACTCACTCTCTCTCTCTCAAACTCATTCACTCTCTCTCTCTCAAACTCATTCACTCTCTCACTCACACTCTTACTCACACTCTCAAACTCACACTCTCACACTCACTCTCACGCTCTCACTCTCCCTCATTCACTCTCACTCACTCTCACTCACACGCTCTCTCACATTCTCTCTCTCACTCACACTCACTCTCACTCTCTCACACACTCCCTCCTTCACTCTCTCACACTCACACTCTCTCTCCCACTCTCACTCTCAAACTCACTCTCTCTCACACGCTCTCAAACTCACTCACTCTCTCTCACACGCTCTCAAACTCACTCACTCTCTCTCACACGCTCTCAAACTCACTCACTCTCTCACACTCTCTCTCACACTCAAACTCACTCTCTCTCACACTCAAACTCACTCTCTCTCAAACTCACTCACTCTCTCAAACTCACTCACTCTCTCTCACTCTCTCTCAAACTCACTCACTCTCTCACACTCTCAAACTCACTCACTCTCTCTCACACTCAAACTCACTCTCTCCCAAACTCACTCTCTCCCAAACTCACTCTCTCTCAAACTCACTCACTCTCTCTCAAACTCACTCACTCTCTCTAAAACTCACTCACTCTCTCTAAAACTCACTCACTCTCTCTCAAACTCACTCACTCTCTCTCAAACTCACTCACTCTCAAACTCTCTCTCTCAAACTCATTCTCTCAAACTCACTCACTCAAGCTCACTCTCTCTCTCAAGCTCAGTCTCTCTCTCAAACTCACTCACTCTCTCTCAAACTCACTCACTCTCTCTCAAACTCACTCACTCTCTCTCAAACTCACTCACTCTCTCTCTCTCAAACTCATTCACTCTCTCTCTCTCAAACTCATTCACTCTCTCACTCACACTCTTACTCACACTCTCAAACTCACACTCTCACACTCACTCTCACGCTCTCACTCTCCCTCATTCACTCTCACTCACTCTCACTCACACGCTCTCTCACATTCTCTCTCTCACTCACACTCTCCCTCTCACACGCTCTCCCTCTCACACTCACTCTCTCCCTCATTCACTCTCTCCCTCATTCACTCTCTCCCTCATTCACTCTCTCCCTCATTCACTCTCTCCCTCATTCACTCTCACACACTCTCTCACACTATCTCTCTCCTATCTCTCTCCCAACCTCTCTCACTCTCACTCACGCTCCCTCTCTCACACTCACACCCACTCTCACTCTCTCACACTCACTCACTCTCACTCACTCACTCTCTCTCAAACTCACTCACTCTCCCTCAAACTCACGCACTCTCTCAAACTCACGCGCTCTCTCTCAAACTCACTCACTCTCTCTCACACTCTCTCAAACACACTCTCTCTCAAACTCACTCACTCTCTCACTCCCTCTCAACTTCACTCTCTCAAACTCACTCACTCTCCCTCTCAAACTCACTCACTCTCCCTCTCAAACTCACTCACTCTCCTCTCAAACTCACTCACTCTCTCAAACTCACTCACTCTCTCTCAAACTCACTCTCACTCCCTCTCAAACTCACTCACTCTCTCTCTCACTCTCTCATTCTCTCACTCACTCTCTCTCTCTCACTCTCTCTAACACTCTCACTCTCTCTCACACTCACTCTCTCTCAAACTCACTCACCCTCTCTCAAACTCACCCTCTCTCAAACTCACCCTCTCTCAAACTCACCCTCTCTCAAACTCACCCTCTCTCAAACTCACCCTCTCTCAAACTCACCCTCTCTCAAACTCACCCTCTCTCAAACTCACCCTCTCTCAAACTCACCCTCTCTCAAACTCACCCTCTCTCAAACTCACCCTCTCTCAAACTCACTCTCTCACTCCCTCTCAAACTCACTCTCTCACTCCCTCTCAAACTCACTCACTCCCTCTCAAACTCTGTCATTCTCTCACTCACTTGCTCTTTCTCTCTCTCAAACTCTTTCACTCTCTCTCACTCTCTCACTCTCTCTCTCACTCTCTCTCAAACTCTCTCACTCTCTCTCACTCTCTCTCAAACTCACTCACTCTCTCTCACTCCCTCTCAAACTCACCCTCTCTCAAACTCACCCTCTCTTAAACTCACCCTCTCTCAAACTCACTCTCTCTCAAACTCACTCACTCTCTCTCATTTCCTCTCAAACTCACTCACTCACTTCCTCTCAAACTCACTCACTCTCTCTCACACTCACTCACTCTCACTCCCTCTCAAACTCACTCAATATCTCTCACACTCTCTCAAACTCCCACACTCTCTCTCTCCCTCATTCACTCTTTCACACTCTCTCCCACACTCTCTCACATTCTTTCTCTCTCACACACACTCTCTCTCACTCACACTCACTCTCACTCTCTCACACACTCCCTCCTTCACTCTCTCACACTCACACTCTCTCTCCCACTCTCACTCTCAAACTCACTCTCTCTCACACGCTCTCAAACTCACTCACTCTCTCTCACACGCTCTCAAACTCACTCACTCTCTCACACTCTCTCTCACACTCAAACTCACTCTCTCTCACACTCAAACTCACTCTCTCTCAAACTCACTCACTCTCTCAAACTCACTCACTCTCTCTCACTCTCTCTCAAACTCACTCACTCTCTCACACTCTCAAACTCACTCACTCTCTCTCACACTCAAACTCACTCTCTCCCAAATTCACTCTCTCCCAAACTCACTCTCTCTCAAACTCACTCACTCTCTCTCAAACTCACTCACTCTCTCTCAAACTCACTCACTCTCTCTCAAACTCACTCACTCTCTCTAAAACTCACTCACTCTCTCTCAAACTCACTCACTCTCAAACTCTCTCTCTCAAACTCATTCTCTCAAACTCACTCACTCAAGCTCACTCTCTCTCTCAAGCTCAGTCTCTCTCTCAAACTCACTCACTCTCTCTCAAACTCACTCACTCTCTCTCAAACTCACTCACTCTCTCTCAAACTCACTCACTCTCTCTCAAACTCACTCACTCTCTCTCAAACTCACTCACTCTCTCTCAAACTCACTCACTCTCTCTCAAACTCACTCACTCTCTCTCTCTCAAACTCATTCACTCTCTCTCTCTCAAACTCATTCACTCTCTCACTCACACTCTTACTCACACTCTCAAACTCACACTCTCACACTCACTCTCACGCTCTCACTCTCCCTCATTCACTCTCACTCACTCTCACTCACACGCTCTCTCACATTCTCTCTCTCACTCACACTCTCCCTCTCACACGCTCTCCCTCTCACACTCACTCTCTCCCTCATTCACTCTCTCCCTCATTCACTCTCTCCCTCATTCACTCTCTCCCTCATTCACTCTCTCCCTCATTCACTCTCTCCCTCATTCACTCTCACACACTCTCTCTCACTATCTCTCTCCTATCTCTCTCCCAACCTCTCTCACTCTCACTCACGCTCACTCTCTCACACTCACACCCACTCTCACTCTCTCACACTCACTCACTCTCACACACTCACTCTCTCACACTCACGCTCACTCTCTCACACTCACTCTCTCACTCACACTCACACTCTCTTTCACTCACACTCTCTCACTCACACACTAACTCTCTCTCTCAATCTCACACTCTCTCACTCACACACACACTCTCTCTCACTAACTCTCTCTCACTCTCTCACTCTTACTCACACTCTCGCTCTCACACACTCTCGCTCTCTCTCACTCGCTCTCTCTCACTCGCTTTCTCTCTCACTCTCTCACTCACTCTCTCACTCTCACTCACTCTCTCACTCACTCACTCGCTCTCTCACTCTCTCACTCTCACACTCTCTCACTCACACTCACTCTCTCACTCACACTCTCTCTCACTCACACACTCTCTCTCACTCACACTCTCACTCACACTCTCACTCACACTCTCACTCACTCATACTCTCTCACACTCTCTCTCAAACTCATTCACACTCTCACTCACACTCTTACTCACACTCTCAAACTCACACTCTCACACTCACTCGCACTCTCACGCTCTCATTCTCCCTCATTCACTCTCACTCACTCTCACTCACACGCTCTCTCACATTCTCTCTCTCACTCACACTCTCCCTCTCACACGCTCTCCCTCTCACACTCACTCTCTCCCTCATTCACTCTCTCCCTCATTCACTCTCTCCCTCATTCACTCTCTCCCTCATTCACTCTCTCCCTCATTCACTCTCTCCCTCATTCACTCTCTCCCTCATTCACTCTCTCCCTCATTCACTCTCACACACTCTCTCTCACTATCTCTCTCCTATCTCTCTCCCACCCTCTCTCACTCTCACTCACGCTCACTCTCTCACACTCACACCCACTCTCACTCTCTCACACTCACTCACTCTCACACACTCACTCTCTCACACTCACGCTCACTCTCTCACACTCACTCTCTCACTCACACTCTCTTTCACTCACACTCTCTCACTCACACACTAACTCTCTCTCTCAATCTCACACTCTCTCTCACTCACACACACACTCTCTCTCACTAACTCTCTCTCACTCTCTCACTCTTACTCACACTCTCGCTCTCACACACTCTCGCTCTCTCTCACTCGCTCTCTCTCACTCGCTCTCTCTCTCACTCGCTTTCTCTCTCACTCGCTCTCTCTCACTCGCGCTCTCTCTCACTCGCGCTCTCACTCACTCTCACTCACTCACTCTCTCACTCACTCGCTCTCTCACTCTCTCTCTCACACTCTCTCACTCACACACTCTCACTCACTCACTCACACACTCTCTCTCACTCACACTCTCTCACTCACACTCTCTCACTCACTCTCTCACTCACACTCTCTCTCACTCACTCACTCGCTCTCTCACTCTCTCTCACTCACACTCTCTCACTCACTCTCTCACTCACACTCTCTCTCACTCACACACTCTCTCTCACTCACACTCTCACTCACACTCTCACTCACTCACTCACACTCTCTCACACTCTCTCTCAAACTCATTCACACTCTCACTCACACTCTTACTCACACTCTCAAACTCGCACTCTCATGCTCTCACTCTCTCTCACACACTCTCTCCCACACTCTCTCTCTCCCACACTCTCTCTCTCCCAAACTCTCACTCTCGCACACTCTCGCACACTCTCTCTCTCTCTCACTCTCTCTCACTCTCTCTCACTCGCACTCACTCACACTCCCACTCACACTCACACTCCCACTCCCACTCACGCACACTAACTCTCTCTCTCAATCTCACACTCTCTTTCACTCACTCACTCTCACTCACACTCTCTCTCACTTACACACTCTCTCTCACTTTCTCTCACTCTCTCTCTCTCGCACTCTCTCAATCTCACACTCTTACACACACACACACACACACACACACACACACACTCGCTCCCTCTCACTCGCTCCCTCTCACTCGCTCCCTCTCTCACTCACACTCTCTCTCACTCACTCACACGCTCTCTGTCTCACTCACTCACTCAAACTCTCTCTCAAACTCTCTCTCACTCTCTCTCACTCCAACTCTCACTCTCACACTCTCTCTCAATCTCAGACTCTCTTACTCCTCACTCACTCACTCTCTCATTCGCTGTCTCTCTCTCAATCTCACACTCTCTCAATCTCTCACTCTCACTCTTACTCACACTCACACTCTCACTCACTCTCTCTCACACTCTCGCTCTCACTCTCTCCCACTCACACTCACTCACTCTCTCACTCGCTCTCACTCACTCACTCACACTCTCTCACTCACACTCTCTCACTCACACTCTCTCACTCACACTCTCTCACTCACACTCTCTCTCACTCACTCACACTCTCACTCACTCACTCTCATTCTCACTCTCACTCACTCACTCTCATTCTCACTCACACTCTCTCACTCACACTCTCTCACTCACACTCTCTCACTCACACTCTCTCACTCACACTCTCTCTCACTCACTCACTCTCATTCTCACTCACACTCACACTCACTCTCTCTCTCACTCTCTCAATCTCTCTCTCTCAATCTCACACTCTCTCTCAATCTCACACTCTCTCTCAATCTCACACTCACACTCACTCACACTCTCTCTCACTCACACTTTCACTCACACTCTCTCACTCACTCACACTTTCACTCACACTCTCACTCACTCACACTTTCACTCACACTCTCTCTCACTCACTCACACTTTCACTCTCTCTCTCACTCTCTCTCACACTCTCTCTCACTCTCTCTCTCACACTCACTCTCTCTCACTCACTCACACTCACTCTCTCTCTCACTCTCCCTCACACTCACACTTTCACTCACACTCTCTCACTCACTCACACTTTCACTCACACTCTCACTCACTCACACTTTCACTCACACTCTCTCTCACTCACTCACACTTTCACTCTCTCACTCTCTCTCACACTCTCTCTCACTCTCTCTCTCACACTCACTCTCTCTCACTCACTCACACTCACTCTCTCTCTCACTCTCCCTCACACTCACACTCTCTCTCACACTCTCACTCACTCACTCACACTTTCACTCTCTCTCTCACACTCACACTCTCTCTCACACACTCACTCACTCACACTCTCTCACACTCACTCACTCTCTTACACTCTCTCTCTTACACTCACACTCACTCTCATTCTCACTCACACTCACACTCTCTCACTCTCTCTCACACTCTCTCACTTACACTCTCACTCCAACTCTCACTCACTCTCTCTCTCACTCTCTCAATCTCTCTCTCTCAATCTCACACTCTCTCAATCTCACACTCTCTCTCAATCTCACACTCTCTCTCAATCTCACACTCACACTCACTCACACTCTCTCTCACTCACTCACACTTTCACTCACACTCTCTCACTCACTCACACTTTCACTCACACTCTCACTCACTCACACTTTCACTCACACTCTCTCTCACTCTCACACTTTCACTCTCTCTCTCACTCTCTCTCACACTCTCTCTCACTCTCTCTCTCACACTCACTCTCTCTCACTCACTCACACTTTCACTCTCTCTCTCACACTCACGCTCTCACACTCACACTCTCTCACACACTCACTCACTCACACTCTCACTCACACTCTCTCACTCACACTCTCTCACACTCACTCACTCTCTTACACTCTCTCTCTTACACTCACACTCACTCTCACACTCACAATCTCTCTCTCACTCTCTCTCACACTCACTCTCACTCACACTCACTCTCTCTCACACTCACTCTCTCACACACTTACACTCACACTCTCCCTCTCACTCACACACACTCTCTTACACAAACTCACTCTCACACTCACCTTCTACCTCCTCTATTTTTCTCACTTTCTCTCTCTTCGTCTGTCTCTCTCACCCTTGTCCCCACCCTTCCACCCATGTTCACTCTCACACTCACTCTTTCTCTCCCCTCATTCTCTTCCTTTATTTTTCTCACTCACTCTCTCCCTCTCTTACATATTCTCACTTTCTTTCTCTCACCCACTCACTCTCTTTCTCTCTCCCTCTTTTTCACTCTTTCTTATTCCCACTCACTCTTTCCGACACACTTTCTTACTCACTTTCTCATTCTCTCTCTCACTCTGTCTTTCCTACTCTCGTTCTCATTTGTTCTCTTTTTCACTCACACGATTTCACTCTCATTCGCTCTTTCTCATTCCACTCTCACACTCATTCTTTCTTTTTCTCTCTCTTTCTCACTGTCCCCCCGTCCGCGCAGTCTCCCTTTCTCTCTCTTTCCTGGTGTATCTCCCCCCCCCCCCCCCCGCTCTCTTGCCCCCCCCCCCTCTCTCTCCCACCCTCTCTCTCTCTCTCTCCCCCTCGCGCGGTCAGTCTCTCTCTCTCTCTCTCTCCCTCTCTCTCCCCCTCTCGCGGTCAGTCTCTCTCTCTCTCCCCCTCTCGCGGTCACTCTCTCTCTCTCTCTCCCCCTCTCGCGGTCAGTCTCTCTCTCTCTCTCCCCCTCTCGCGGTCAGTCTCTCTCTCTCTCTCTCTCGCGCGGTCAGTCTCTCTCTCTCTCTCTCTCCCTCTCTCTCCCCCTCTCGCGGTCAGTCTCTCTCTCTCTCTCTCTCTCTCTCGCGGTCAGTCTCTCTCTCTCCCTCTCTCTCCCCCTCTTGCGGTCAGTCTCTCTCTATCTCTCTCCCCCCTCTCGCGGTCAGTCTCTCTTTCTCTCCCCATCTCGTGGTCAGTCTCTCTCTCTCTCTCTCCCCCCTCTCGCGGTCAGTCTCTCTTTCTCTCCCCATCTCGCGGTCAGTCTCTCTCTCTCTCTCTCTCTTCCCCCTCTCGCGGTCAGTCTCTCTCTCTCTCTCCCTCTCTCCCCCTCGCGCGGTCAGTCTCTCTCTCCCCCTCTCGCGCGGTCAGCCTCACTCTCTCTTTCTCTCCCCCCCTCTTGCGGTCAGTCTCTCTCTCTCTCTCTCTCCCTCTCTCCCCCTCGCGCGGTCAGTCTCTCTCTCTCTCTCTCGCGCGGTCAGCCTCACTCTCTCTCTCTCTCTCCCTCTCGCGGTCAGTCTCTCTCTCTCTCCCTCTCGCGGTCAGTCTCTCTCTCTCTCCCTCTCGCGGTCAGTCTCTCTCTCTCTCGCCCCCTCTAATGGTCAGTCTCTCTCTCTCTCTCTCTCTCTCCCCCTCGCGCGGTCAGTCTCTCTCTCTCTCCCCCCCTCACGCGGTCAGTCTCTCCCTCTCTCCCCCCTCGCAGTCAGTCTCTCTCTCTCTCTCTCTCTCTCCCCCTCTTGCGGTCAGTCTCTCTCTCTCCCCTCTTGCGGTCAGTCTCTCTCTCTCCCCCTCTTGCGGTCAGTCTCTCTCTCTCCCCCTCTCGCGGTCAGTCTCTCTCTCTCTCTCTCCCCCTCGCGCGGTCAGTCTCACTCTCTCTCTCCCCTTCTCGCGGTCAGCCTCTCTCTCTCTCTCTCCCCCCCTCGCGGTCAGTCTCTCTCTCTCTCTCTCTTTCCCCCTCTCGCGGTCAGTCTCTCTCTCTCTCTCTCTTTCCCTCTCGCGGTCAGTCTCTCTCTCTTCCCCTCGCGCGGTCAGTCGCTCTCTCTCTTTTTTCCCCTCTCGCGGTCAGTCTCTCTCTCTCTCTCTCTCTCTCTCTTCCCCTCTCGCGGTCAGTCTCTCTCTCTCTCTCTCTCCCGCTCGCGCGGTCAGTCGCTCTCTCTCTCTTCCCCCCCCCTCTCGCGGTCAGTCTCTCTCTCTCTCCCTCTCGCGGTCAGTCTCTCTCTCTCTCTCTCTCTCCCCCTCTCGCGGTCAGTCTCTCTTTCTCTCCCCATCTCGCGGTCAGTCTCTCTCTCTCTCTCCCCCCCCTCTCGCGGTCAGTCTCTCTTTCTCTCCCCATCTCGCGGTCAGTCTCTCTCTCTCTCTCTCTCTCCTTCTCTCGCGGTCAGTCTCTCTCTCTCTCTCTCCCTCTCTCCCCCTCGCGCGGTCAGTCTCTCTCTCTCTCTCTCCCTCTCTCTCTCCCCCTCTCGCGGTCAGTCTCTCTCTCTCTCGCGCGGTCAGCCTCACTCTCTCTTTCTCTCCCCCCCTCTCGCGGTCAGTCTCTCTCTCTCTCTCTCCCTCTCGCGGTCAGTCTCTCTCTCTCTCCCTCTCGCGGTCAGTCTCTCTCTCTCTCTCCCCCTCTAATGGTCAGTCTCTCTCTCTCTCTCCCCCTCGCGCGGTCAGTCTCTCTCTCTCTCTCTCCCCCATGCGCGGTCAGTCTCTCTCTCTCTCTCCCTCCCTCGCGCGGTCAGTCTCTCTCTCTCTCCCTCCCTCGCGCGGTCAGTCTCTCTCTCTCTCTCTCTCTCTCCCCCCTCGCAGTCAGTCTCTCTCTCTCCCCCCTCGCAGTCAGTCTCTCTCTCTCCCCCTCTTGCGGTCAGTCTCTCTCTCTCCCCCTCTTGCGGTCAGTCTCTCTCTCTCCCCCTCTCATGGTTGAGAAAGGCATGGATGTTAGGGAACTTGGGGAAATAAATAGTGATGTCTTGAGGAGTGTACATAATACAGAGAGGGAGGTGCTGGAAGTCTTAACGCGCATCAAGGTAGATAAATCTCCGGGACCTGATGAAATGTATCCCAGGACGTCATGGGAGGTTAGGGAGGAAATTGCGGGTCCCCTAGCAGAGATATTTGAATCATCCACCGCTACAGGTGAGGTGCCTGAAGATTGGAGGGTAGCAAATGTTGTGCCTTTGTTTAAGAAGGGCGGCAGGGAAAAGCCTGGGAACTACAGACCAGTGAGCCTGACATCTGTAGCGGGTAAGTTGTTAGAGGGTATTCTGAGGGACAGGATCTACAGGCATTTGGAGAGGCAGGGACTAATTAGGAACAGTCAGCATGGTTTTGTGAGAGGAAAATCATGTCTCACGAATTTGATTGAGTTTTTTGAAGGGGTAACCAAGAAGATAGATGAGGGCTGTGCAGTAGACGTGGTCTACATGGACTTCAGCAAAGCATTTGACAAGGTACCGCATGGTAGGTTGTTACATAAGGTTAAATCTCACGGGATCCAAGGTGAGGTAGCCAATTGGATACAAAATTGGCTTGACGACAGAAGACAGAGGGTGGTTGTAGAGGGTTGTTTTTCAAACTGGAGGCCTGTGACCAGCGGTGTGCCTCAGGGATCGGTGCTGGGTCCGCTGTTATTTGTTATTTATATTAATGATTTGGATGAGAATTTAGGAGGTGTGGTTAGTAAGTTTGCAGATGACACCAAGATTGGTGGCATTGTGGACAGTGAAGAAGGTTATCTAGGATTGCAACGGGATCTTGATAAATTGGGCCAGTGGGCCGATGAATGGCAGATGGAGTTTAATTTAGATAAATGTGAGGTGATGCATTTTGGTAGATCGAATCGGGCCAGGACCTACTCCGTTAATGGTAGGGCTTTGGGGAGAGTTATAGAACAAAGAGATCTAGGAGTACAGGTTCATAGCTCCTTGAAAGTGGAGTCACAGGTGGATAGGGTGGTGAAGAAGGCATTCAGCATGCTTGGTTTCATTGGTCAGAACATTGAATGCAGGAGTTGGGATGTCTTGTTGAAGTTGTACAGGGCATTGGTGAGGCCACACTTGGAATACTGTGTACAGTTCTGGTCACCCTATTATAGAAAGGATATTATTAAACTAGAAAGAGTGCAGAAAAGATTTACTAGGATGCTACCGGGACTTGATGATTTGACTTATAGGGAGAGGTTAGACAGACTGGGACTTTTTTCCCTGGAGAGTAGGAGGTTAAGGGGTGATCTTATAGAAGTCTATAAAATAATGAGGGGCATAGATAAGGTAGATAGTCAAAATCTTTTCCCAAAGGTAGGGGAGTCTATAACGAGGGGGCACAGATTTAAGGTGAGAGGGGAGAGATACAAAAGGGTCCAGAGGGGCAATTTTTTCACTCAAAGGGTGGTGAGTGTCTGGAACGAGCTGCCAGAGGCAGTAGTGGAGGCGGGTACAATTTTGTCTTTTAAAAAGCATTTGGACAGTTACATGGGTAAGATGGGTATTGAGGGATATGGGCCAAGTGCAGGCAATTGGGACTAGCTTAGTGGTATAAACTGGGCGACATGGACATGTTGGGCCGAAGGGCCTGTTTCCATGTTGTAACTTCTATGATTCTATGGTCAGTCTCTCTCTCTCCCCCTCTCGCGGTCAGTCTCTCTCTCTCTCTCTCTCTCTCCCTCCCCCTCGCGCGGTCAGTCTCTCTCTCTCCCCCTCGCGCGGTCAGTCTCTCTCTCTCTCTATCTCTCTCCCCCTCTTGCGGTCAGTCTCTCTCTCTCTCCCTCTCGCGGTCAGCCTCTCTCTCTCTCTCTCTCTCCCCCTCTTGCGGTCAGTCTCTCTCTCTCTCTCTCCCTCTCGCGGTCAGTCTCTCTCTCTCTCCCTCTCGCGGTCAGTCTCTCTCTCTCTCTCCCCCTCTTGCGGTCAGTCTCTCTCTCTCCCCCTCTCGCTGTCAGTCTCTCTCTCTCTCTCTCCTCCTATCGCGGTCAGTCTCTCTCTCTCTCTCTCTCCCCCTCTTGCGGTCAGTCTCTCTCTCTCCCCCTCTCGCGGTCAGTCTCTCTCTCTCTCTCCCTATCGCGGTCAGTCTCTCTCTCTCTCTCTCTCTCTCTCTCCCCCTCGCGCGGTCAGTCTCTCTCTCTCTCTCTCTCTCCCCCTCGCGCGGTCAGTCTCTCTCTCTCTCTCTCCCCCTCGCGCGGTCAGTCTCTCTCTCTCTCTCTCTCCCCCTCGTGCGGTCGGTCAGTCTCTCTCTCTCTCTCTCTCCCTCTCGCGGTCAGTCTCTCTCTCTCTCTCTCCCTCTCGCGGTCAGTCTCTCTCTCTCTCTCTCTCCCTCTCGCGGTCAGTCTCTCTCTCTCTCTCCCTCTCGCGGTCAGTCTCTCTCTCTCCCCCTCGCGCGGTCAGTCTCTCTCTCTCTCCCTCTCGCGGTCAGTCTCTCTCTCTCTCCCCCCAGTCTCTCTCTCTCTCTCTCTCTCTCTCCCCCCAGTCTCTCTCTCCCTCTCTCTCCCCCTCGCACGGTCAGTCTCTCTCTCTCTCCCCCCAGTCTCTCTCTCTCTCTCTCTCTCCCCAGTCTCTCTCTCTCTCTCTCCCCAGTCTCTCTCTCTCTCTCTCTCTCTCTCCCCCTCGCGCGGTCAGTCTCTCTCTCTCTCTCCCCAGTCTCTCTCTCTCTCTCCCCCTCTCGCGGTCAGTCTCTCTCTCTCTCTCTCCTCCTATCGCGGTCAGTCTCTCTCTCTCTCTCTCTCCCCCTCTTGCGGTCAGTCTCTCTCTCTCCCCCTCTCGCGGTCAGTCTCTCTCTCTCTCTCCCTATCGCGGTCAGTCTCTCTCTCTCTCTCTCTCTCTCCCCCCCTCGCGCGGTCAGTCTCTCTCTCTCTCTCTCTCTCCCCCTCGCGCGGTCAGTCTCTCTCTCTCTCTCTCCCCCTCGCGCGGTCAGTCTCTCTCTCTCTCTCTCTCTCCCCCTCGTGCGGTCGGTCAGTCTCTCTCTCTCTCTCTCTCCCTCTCGCGGTCAGTCTCTCTCTCTCTCTCTCTCCCTCTCGCGGTCAGTCTCTCTCTCTCTCTCCCTCTCGCGGTCAGTCTCTCTCTCTCTCCCCCCAGTCTCTCTCTCTCTCTCTCTCTCCCCAGTCTCTCTCTCTCTCCCCCCAGTCTCTCTCTCTCTCTCTCTCTCCCCCCAGTCTCTCTCTCCCTCTCTCTCCCCCTCGCACGGTCAGTCTCTCTCTCTCTCCCCCCAGTCTCTCTCTCTCTCTCTCCCCAGTCTCTCTCTCTCTCTCTCCCCAGTCTCTCTCTCTCTCTCTCTCCCCCTCGCGCGGTCAGTCTCTCTCTCTCTCTCCCCAGTCTCTCTCTCTCTCTCCCCCTCGCGCGGTCAGTCTCTCTCTCTCTCCCCCCAGTCCCTCTCTCTCTCTCCCCCCAGTCTCTCTCTCCCTCTCTCTCCCCCCAGTCTCTCTCTCCCTCTCTCTCCCCCTCGCACGGTCAGTCTCTCTCTCTCTCCCCCTCGCGCGGTCAGTCTCTCTCTCTCTCTCCCCAGTCTCTCTCTCTCTCTCTCTCTCCCCCTCGCGCGGTCAGTCTCTCTCTCTCTCTCTCTCTCCCCCTCGCGCAGTCAGTCTCTCTCTCTCTCTCCCCAGTCTCTCTCTCTCTCTCCCCAGTCTCTCTCTCTCTCTCCCCAGTCTCTCTCTCTCTCTTCCGCCTCTCACACTCTCTTTCATGGAATCATCATGCCTGTGCTGACTCTTTTTGAAAGAGCTGTCCAATTAGTTCCACTCCCCTGCTCTTTCCCACGTAGCCCTGTAAATTCTTCCGTTCCAGTATTTATCTAGTTCCCTTTTGAAAGTTATTATTGAATCTGCTTCCACCGCCCTTTCAGGCAGCGCGTTCCAGATCATCACAACTCGCTGCTTAAAACATTTCCCTCTCCTTTCTCTTGGTTTTTTTGCCGATCTCCTTAAATCTGTGTCCTCTGGTTACCGACCCTTCTGCCACTGGAAACAGTTTCTCTTTATTCACTCTATCAAAACCCTTCATGATTTTGAACACCTCGATTAAATCTCACCTTAACCTTCTCTGTTCTAAGGAGAACAATCCCAGCTTCTCCAGTCTCTCCACATAACTGAATTCCCTCATCCCTGGTCCCATTCTAGTAGGTTCGTGGATTGCTAATCACTGTATGAATCATCGTAAGTTGCCAGTGTCACAGATTCATGAGGCTGCTTCTGGTGGGTCTCGGCCTGAATCATTTGTGTAAGTCACCAAATTTCAACTGTTGCAAGTTTGTATGTCAGAAAATGCAAGCAGACTCTAAGGAAGTTTCCTTAATCCTTTCATTCTGTACATGAATGAATCTGTTGGCAGCATTCTCACCTCTGATCAGAAGATTGTGGGAATGAGATTCTGAGATCATGATCCAGTGCTGAGGGAGTGCAGCATTGTCAGAGATGCTGTCCTCCTGCCTGTTGTCACATGGACACTATCCAAAGAGCAGGTGTCTTTGCCAATGTCCCTCCATAACCAACATCACCAAATATCAGATTAATGGGTCGTTCCTCTTATTGCAGTTCCTGGGATCCTGCTTTGCAAAAAAACGGCTACTAAGTAAAATCAGTGGATGTCAAAGCAATCAATTGTTCTATGAAGTGCCTTTATCAAGCTGTTTTAAGGCTAGTCTTTTTATCAATGGCCATTCAGTTTTAACATTGATTAAGTTTAATTGACAGTCCTAAATTTAAAAAGAACAGATTTAAAAGATGTTTGATTTGGATCGTGGGCAGAAACGATTTCTGAATCCTGAGGGGGCAGTTTCATTTCGGAGATGAGAGGATGAGTTTCTCACTGGACGGTTTGTGACATTAAAATTGAATAAAAAGTTGCTGCTGCAGAAGAGCTGATGGTGAAATGGGCCGTCTCTGCCCCACACTGCATCACTGATGGTGAAATGGGCCGTCTCTGCCCCACACTGCATCACTGATGGTGAAATGGGCCGTCTCTGCCCCACTCCTCATCACTGATGGTGAAATGGGCCGTCTCTGCCCCACACTGCATCACTGATGGTGAAATGGGCCGTCTCTGCCCCACACTGCATCACTGATGGTGAAATGGGCCGTCTCTGCCCCACTCCGCATCACTGATGGTGAAATGGGCCATCTCTGTCCCACACTGCATCACTGTTGTGAGCGCCTTCTCTTCCCCAATCACATTTCTGTAATGTTTTGCCCATTATTTTTGCTTTTGTAAATTACATGTAAATAAATACTTGAGTTTTTAACCTACGAAAGGTCTGGTCTTGTGATATTTTGCAAATTGGAAGGTCAGAGCTCTGTATTGTGTCAGTAAAGGTTAATCACAGGCTATTTACAGCTGACAAAGGCTATTCAGCCCATTTAACTCATTCTCTCTCAGGGAAACCCACCCCTCCCCAAATTGCCCCATCTAATTGTTTCTGAAGTGATTCCAGGGAATTCCGTTGCCCACTGCCCACTGCCCACTGCCCACTCTCAGCATTGCTCGTTCTCTCTGTGTGAAGAATCTTCGGATATCAGCCCTAAAGTTACCACCTTGACCCTGTGTCTCCTTGTCCTACTCCTACTGTTTAATTAAAAATAATATTCCAGATTCTCCATTTACTCTTTTCTACCCCTCAGACACCTCCTTTCCAGGCTGAGAATCCCAAGTCTCTCCGTCTTTCCCCATAACTCAGACCCCGATCTTGGGGATCAGACTCAAGGCTCTTCTCTGCTCAGGCTCCAGTGGTTGAATATCTCCGTTGTGTCTCAGTGACCAGAACTGGACACTGTGCTCAAGGTGGGTCTGACCAGAACTGGACACAGTGCTCAAGGTGGGTCTGACCAGAACTGGACACAGTGCTCAAGGTGGGTCTGACCAGAGCTGGACACAGTGCTCAAGGTGGGTCTGACCAGAACTGGACACAGTGCTCAAGGTGGGTCTGACCAGAACTGGACACTGTGCTCAAGGTGGGTCTGACCAGAACTGGACACAGTGCTCAAGGTGGGTCTGACCAGAACTGGACACAGTGCTCAAGGTGGGTCTGACCAGAACTGGACACAGTGCTCAAGGTGGGTCTGACCAGAGCTGGACACAGTGCTCAAGGTGGGCCTGACCAGAGCTGGACACAGTACTCAAGGTGGGTCTGACCAGAGCTGGACACAGTACTCAAGGTGGGTCTGACCAGAACTGGACACAGTGCTCAAGGTGGGCGTGACCAGAGCTGGACACAGTGCTCAAGGTGGGCCTGACCAGAGCTGGACACAGTGCTCAAGGTGGGTCTGACCAGAACTGAAGGGCACTGTACAGAAAGTGAGGTTCCAGCTCCCAGGGTGGGGCTGGAGTTTCATTAGTTGGTATAAACCTGCAATGGACTAGATCTTTCCGAATGATGCAGGAAATGCCTGGAACTGGACTCTTGGCCCTGCTCAGTGAGGGCTATTTGCACAACTCTCACACTTTAAAGACTAATTCAGTTTTGAGTAGGTTTCAGGGCTACAGGCCAGAAATCGCTGGCAGAACACAGCACGGGGCTGCTGGGAATGGAGATCAAACCTTTAAGTGCTTCTGAAAGGAAAGCAACTGACTTTCCATCATCCAAAGCCCCAATCAGAGCTAATCCCACTTCAGTATAAAGATCACAGTCAGTGCCCACCTCCCCACCTGAACACACAGAGCATCAGAGTGTGTACACAGCCCTTAACATGCAGAGCAGAGTGTGTACACATCCCT
This sequence comes from Heptranchias perlo, assembly GCF_035084215.1. NCBI lineage: Eukaryota > Metazoa > Chordata > Chondrichthyes > Hexanchiformes > Hexanchidae > Heptranchias > Heptranchias perlo. The sequence goes on along the minus strand of NW_027139685.1, from coordinate 51,345 downwards.
TAACATGCAGAGCAGAGTGTGTACACATCCCTTAATATGCAGAGCAGAGTGTGTACACATCCTGTAACATGCAGAGCAGTGTATACAATTCCTGTAACATGCAGAGCGTGTACACATCTTGTAACACACAGTGCAGTGTGTACATATCCTGTAACACACAGAGCAGTGTCTACACACCCTGTAACACGCATGAGTACACATCCTACAACACGCAGAGCAGAATGTGTACACATCCTATAATATACAGAGCAGAGTGTGCTAATATTCCTTAATAGGCAGAGCACATAGCGTATACACAGTCCTTAATATGCAGAGCAGTGTACACACCTTGCAACATGCAAAGCAGAGTTTGTACACAGCCCTTAATATGCAGAGCAAAATGTACATATCCTGTAAAATGCAGAGCAGTGTACACAGCCCTTAATATGCAGAGCAGTATGTACACACCCTCTAACATGCAGAGCAGTGTGTACATAGCCCTTAAGATGCAGAGCGGTGTGTACACAGCCCTTAATATGCATAGCAGTTTGTACACAACACTTAATATGCAGAACAGTGTGTACACAGCCCTTAATATCCAGAGCAGCGTGAACACATCCTGTAACACGCAGTGTCTGTATACAGCCCTTAATACACAGAGCAATGTGTATACACATCCTGTAACATTCAGAGTACACATCTTATAATACGCAGAGCAGTGTACATATTCCTTAATATGTGGAGTGTGTACACATCCTGTAACATGCAGTGCAGTGTGTACATAGCCCTTAATATGCAAAGCAGAATGTGTACACACCCTGTAACACACAGAGTAGCGTGTACATATCCTGTAACGTGCAGAACAGTGTACACATCCTACAACACACGGAGCAGAGTGTGTACATATTCCTTAATATGCAGAGCACATAGCGTATACACAGCCCTTAATATGCAGAGCACCTGTAACACACAAAACAGCGTGTATACATCCTGTAACAAGCAGAAGAGTGTGTGAACACCCTGTAACATGCAGAGCTGTGTGTACACAGCCCTTAATATGCAGAGCAGTGTACACACATCCTGGAACACGCAGAGCAGTGTGTACAAAGCCCTTAATATGCAGAGCAGTGTGTACACATCTTGTAACTCACAGAGTAGCGTGTACACATTCTATAACATGCAAAGTGTGCACATATTCCTTAATATGTAGATCAGTGTGTGGCCCCCCTTATTCTTCCTACCAAAATGTAATACTTCACATTTATCTATATTGAAGTTCATTTGCCAATTACACACCCATTCTGCAATGTCTTCCTGTATTTTGTCACAGTCCTCCTCGGTATTAACCACACCCTCCAATTTGGTGTTGTCCGCAAATTTTGAAATTGTACTTCTGATTCCCGAGTCCAAATTGTTTATATAAATGGTGAACAACAGTGGTCCCAGCACCGATTCTTGTTGAATACCACTTCCCATCTTTTGCCAGTCTGAGTAACTACATTTAACTCTCTGTTTTCTGTTTTGTAGCTAGCTTGCTATCCATTCTGCTACTTGTCCCCTGACTCCACAGGATCTGACTTTAGTCATGAGTTGATGAGGGCAATGCAGTTGATGTGGTGTATATGGACTTTCAAAAGGCATTTGATAAAATGCCGCACGGTAGGCTTATCATCAAGATTGAAGCCCATGGAATAAAGGGGGCAGTAGCAACATGGAAACAGAATTGGCTAAGAGACAGGAAACAGAGAGTGATGAACGGTTGTTTTTTGGACTGGAGGGAGGTATACAGTGATGTTCCCCAGGGGTCGGTGCTGGGACCACTGCTTTTCTTGATATATATTAATGACTTGGACTTGGGTGTACAGGGCACAATTTCAAAATTTGCAGATGACACAAAATTTGGAAGTGTAGTGAACAGTGAGGAGGATAGTGATAGACTTCAAGAGGATATAGACAGGCTGGTGGAATGGGCGGACACGTGGCAGATAAAATTTAACCCAGAAAAATGTGAAGGAATCCAGGGCTTTATAAATAGAGGCAGAGAGTACAAAAGTATGGAAGTCATGATGAGTCTTTATAAAACACTGGTTCGACCACAACTGGAGTATTGTGTCCAGTTCTGGGCACCGCACTTTAGGAAAGATGTGAAGGTCTTAGAGAGGGTGCAGAAGAGATTTACTAGAATGATTCCAGGGATGAGGGACTTTAGTTACGTGGATAGACTGGAGAAGCTGGGGTTGTTCTCCTTGGAACAGAGAAGATTGCGAGGAGATTTGATCGAGGTGTTCAAAATCATGAAGGATCCAGACAGAGTAGAGAGAGAGAAAGTGTTCCCATTGGCAGAAGGACATAGATTTAAGGTGATTGGCAAAAGAACCAAAGGTGACATGAGGAAAAACTTTTTTACACAGCGAGTGGTTAGGATTTGGAATGCACTGCCCGAGGGGGTGGTGGAGGCAGATTCAATCATGGCCTTCAAAAGGGAACTGGATAAATACTTGAAAGGAAAAGTTTTTTAGGGCTACGGGGATAGGGCGGGGGAGTGGGACTATGTGGATTGCTCTTGCATGGAGCCGGCACGGACTCAATGGGCCGAATGGCCTCCTTCCGTGCTGTAATCTTTCTCTGATTCTATGAGTCTACTATGCGGTACCTTATCGAAGGCCTTTTGAAAATCCAAATATACTGCATCTACTACATTACCCTTGACTACTCTTCCTGTTACTTCTTGAAAGAATTCAGTAAGCTTGGTCAAGCATGACTTTCCCTTTTGAAATTCGTGCTGACTATTCTTTATTATATTTTTTCTTTCTAAATGTTTTCCTGTTACACCATTGAGTAAAGATTCCATTATTTTTCCTACCACCAAAGTTCAGCTCATTGGTCTATAATTCATTGAACTAGTTCTATCTCTCTTTTTGAATATAAGAATCACATTAACTGTCCACCAGTCCTCTGGCACTATTTCCTTTTCTAATGAATTTTTATAAATATGTAATAGTGCCTCTGCCATCTCTTCCCTAACTTCTTTTAATATGCGCGGATGCAATCCATCTGGACCAGGGGTTTTATCCTCTCTAAGTTTGATGAGTTTATCAATTATCGACCCCCCCCCCAACCTTTCTACCTTAAACGTCTGTATATCTTTTTTGATCTTTTCTTCTAATGTCATGCCCACCATGTTAGTCTCCCTGGTAAATACTGAAGCAAAGTAATTATTTAATATTTCTGCCATTTTGCTGTCAATACCTGTGAGTTTATCATGTGTTTCCCTTAGTTGCCCTATCCCTATCCTGATTTTTCTTTTGTTATTTATGTGTCTGTCAATTACTTTATTTCTTTTTATATTCCTTGATAATTTAATTTCATAGTTTCTCTTTGCCTTCCTAATTGTTTTTTTTAACTTCTTTCCTAACCTTTTCATATTCCCTTTTGTCATCCTCTCCTCTGTTGTATGCCTTTTTCTTTAGTTTCAATTTCACCCTTATTGCTTTATTCATCCATGGTGTATCATTACTGGCTAGTTTGTTCTTGCTTATTAGTGGGATATACTTTTCCTGGACTCCTCTGATCTCCATTTTAAATGTTTCCACTGCTGTTCTATTTCTTTGTCAGTAAATTTTTCCAGTTTATTTTCCCTAGTTCCATTCTCATCCTCTGAAAATCAGCTTTTTTCCAATTTATGACTTCGCTCTTTGTCTTATTTATGTCCTTCTCAATCTTTATCTTAAACCTTATTATGTTATGATTGCTATTGCCTCGATGTTCCCCTATGCTTACTTCTCTTAGCTGTTCTGGTTACTTTCCCATTACTAGATCCAGTACTTCTTGTCTTGTTGGGTTTTTTACATACTGGGTAAGAAAGGAGTCCGACATACATTGTAAAAACTCGATTCCCTGTACCCCTTTACCTACCTCTTCTTCCCACAATAGTTTCTCCATGTCAAACCAATTCAATCCGTTTATCATTTTAAACACCTCAATTAGAGGAATTTAACTAGCAATAACCACAGACTCTGCAACGACACATTCAAACCTCTCACCCAACTCTCCAACAATCGGCCACCAACTCCGCTGGGGAAACTTAGAATGTTTTATTACACTAAAGCCAATATTGGAATGAAAATCCTTGCTATAGTAAACATTGCGAACAGCCAACAGAGGGCAGAAATCTGACAAATTACAACTCTGCTCACTTAGTGAGTGACCCTCACCCTGAATAAACAGGGACTCTGTACAGTTACAGTGAGTGACCCTCACCCTGAATAAACAGGGACTCTGTACAGTTACAGTGAGTGACCCTCACCCTGAATAAACAGGGACTCTGTACAGTTACAGTGAGTGACCCTCACCCTGAATAAACAGGGACTCTGTACAGTTACACAGTGAGTGACCCTCACCCTGAATAAACAGGGACTCTGTACAGTTACACAGTGAGTGACCCTCACCCTGAATAAACAGGGACTCTGTACAGTTACACAGTGAGTGACCCTCACCCTGAATAAACAGGGACTCTGTACAGTTACACAGTGAGTGACCCTCACCCTGAATAAACAGGGACTCTGTACAGTTACACAGTGAGTGACCCTCACCCTGAATAAACAGTGACTCTGTGCAGTTACACAGTGAGTGACCCTCACCCTGAATAAACAGTGACTCTGTGCAGTTACACAGTGAGTGACCCTCACCCTGAATAAACAGGGACTCTGTACAGTTACAGTGAGTGACCCTCACCCTGAATAAACAGGGACTCTGTACAGTTACACAGTGAGTGACCCTCACCCTGAATAAACAGGGACTCTGTACAGTTACACAGTGAGTGACCCTCACCCTGAATAAACAGGGACTCTGTACAGTTACAGTGAGTGACCCTCACCCTGAATAAACAGGGACTCCGTACAGTTACACAGTGAGTGACCCTCACCCTGAATAAACAGGGACTCTGTACAGTTACACAGTGAGTGACCCTCACCCTGAATAAACAGTGACTCTGTGCAGTTACACAGTGAGTGACCCTCACCCTGAATAAACAGGGACTCTGTACAGTTACACAGTGAGTGACCCTCACCCTGAATAAACAGGGACTCTGTACAGTTACACAGTGAGTGACCCTCACCCTGAATAAACAGTGACTCTGTCCAGTTACACAGTGAGTGACCCTCACCCTGAATAAACAGTGACTCTGTGCAGTTACACAGTGAGTGACCCTCACCCTGAATAAACAGGGACTCTGTACAGTTACACAGTGAGTGACCCTCACCCTGAATAAACAGTGACTCTGTACAGTTACACAGTGAGTGACCCTCACCCTGAATAAACAGGATGTGGAGATGCCGGTGATGGACTGGGGTTGACAAATGTAAAGAATCTTACAACACCAGGTTATAGTCCAACAATTTTATTTGAAAATCACAAGCTTTCGGAGATTATCTCCTTCGTCAGGTGAGTGTGGGACTCCTTGAACATTTCGCATTTATAGTCAGAGAACAATACCTAGTGATTACAGATAATCTTTCCAACTGCCCGTTGTCAAGGCAATCAATGTGTTCAGACAGAGAGGTGTTACCCACAGGATCACCGAATACACAAACGGCCAGAACACAAGACAGAGAGAGAGAGGGAGAAACATCTGAAATGAAGGGAAATTGTAAACAATTTTGCAACACCAAGTTATAGTCCAACAATTTTTATTTGAAATTTACAAGCTTTCGGAGGCTTCCTCCTTCCTCAGGCAAATGTTCAGGAGCTCCTCGAAGCCTACGCATTTATACATATAGAACAATACATGGTGTTTACAGACTGCCCCTGCAACTGCCCGTTGCCAAGGCAATCACCGTGTTCAGACAGAGAGGTGTCACCTGCAGAACCCCCGAATATACAGTCAACAAAAAAAACAAACAGGAAAAAAAACAGAGAGGCAGAAACATCCGGAAGGCAGAGAAAGCCAGCAAATGACCCGTTATATTAAAAACAGATAACCTTTATTCGCTGGTGGGGTTACGTGTAGCGTGACATGAACCCAAGATCCCGGTTGAGGCCGTCCTCATGGGTGCGGAACTTGGCTATCAATTTCTGCTCGACGATTTTGCGTTGTCGTGTGTCTCGAAGCCCGCCTTGGAGAACGCTTACCCGAAGATCGGTGGCTGAATGTCCTTGACTGCTGAAGCGTTCTCCGACTGGGAGGGAAACCTCCTGTCTGGCGATTGTTGCACGGTGTCCGTTCATCCGTTGTCGCAGTGTCTGCATGGTCTCGCCAATGTACCATGCTCTGGGGCATCCTTTCCTGCAATGTATGAGGTAGACAACGTTGGCCGAGTCACAGGAGTATGAACCGTGCACCTGGTGGGTGGTGTCCTCTCGTGTGATGGTGGTATCTGTGTCGATGATCTGGCATATCTTGCAGAGGTTGCCGTGGCAGGGTTGTGTGGTGTCGTGGACGCTGTTCTCCTGAAAGCTGGGTAATTTGCTGCGAACGATGGTCTGTTTGAGGTTGGGTGGCTGTTTAAAGTCGAGTAGTGGAGGTGTGGGGATGGCCTGAGCGAGGTGTTCGTCGTCATCGATGACATGTTGAAGGCTGCGGAGAACATGGCGTAGTTTCTCCGCTCCGGGGAAGTACTGGACGACGAAGGGTACTCTGTTGGTTGCGTCCCGTGTTATCTTCTGAGGAGGTCTACGCGATTTTTCGCTGTGGCCCGTCGGAACTGTCGATCGACGAGTCGTGCGTCATATCCCGTTCTTACGAGGGCGTCTTTCAGCGTCTGTAGGTGTCCATCGCGTTCCTCCTCGTCTGAGCAGACCCTGTGTATTCGCAGGGCCTGTCCATAGGGGATGGCCTCTTTGACGTGGTTAGGGTGGAAGCTGGAAAAGTGGAGCATCGTGAGGTTGTCCGTGGGCTTGCGGTAGAGTGAGGTGCTGAGGTGCCCGTCTTTGATGGAGATTCGTGTGTCCAAGAAAGAAACCGATTCTGAGGAATAGTCCATGGTGAGCTTGATGGTGGGATGGAACTTGTTGATGTTATCGTGTAGTCTCTTCAGTGATTCTTCGCCGTGGGTCCATAGGAAGAAAATGTCGTCGATGTATCTGGTGTATAGCGTTGGTTGGAGGTCCTGTGCAGTGAAGAAGTCGCGCTCGAACTTGTGCATGAAAATGTTGGCGTATTGGGGTGCGAATTTGGTCCCCATGGCTATTCCGTGTGTTTGGGTAAAGAACTGGTTATCGAAGGTGAAGACATTGTGATCCAGGATGAAGCGGATGAGTTGTAGGATGGCGTCTGGAGATTGGCTGTTGTTGGTGTTGAGTATTGATGCTGTCGCAGCGATGCCGTCATCGTGGGGGATACTGGTGTAGAGTGCCGAGACGTCCATCGTGGTGAGAAGTGTTCCTGGTTCAACTGGTCCGTGGGTGCTGAGTTTTTGTAGGAAGTCTGTAGTGTCGCGACAGAAGCTGGGGGTTCCCTGTACGATGGGTTTCAGGATGCCCTCGACGTATCCAGAGAGGTTCTCACACAGGGTTCCGTTGCCTGATACGATAGGACGTCCGGGTGTGTTGGCTTTGTGTATCTTTGGGAGGCAGTAGAAGTCTCCCATGCGGGGAGTACGTGGGATGAGAGTGCGTAGGATGCTTTGAAGGTCTGGATCGAAGGTCTTGATCAGTTTGTTGAGCTGGTGGGTGTGTTCTTTGGTCGGATCTGCGGGTAACCGTCTGTAGTGTTCCTGGTTGTCCAGTTGTCGGTATGCTTCTTTGCAATAGTCCGTTCTGTTCTGTATGACGATGGCTCCTCCTTTGTCCGCTGGTTTGATGACGTTGCGTTGTGCTCGGGTGACATTCTGGACTGTCTTGAGTGCGGCTGATGAATCTGGCATTGACGCATTTCCTGACAGCTTGAGCATACATGTCAAGCTGAGGGCAGCGACCCTCTGGAGGAGTCCAGTGAGACTCTTTCCTCTTGGGTTGCTGTACCGCGGATCCCTCTGTCTGCTGTTCCGGATCGTCGATTGTCTCATTGGGTTCGCTGCTGAAATCTTGGGATTTGTGGAAGAATTCCCAGAGCCTCATTCTCCTGGTGAATTCCTCTGTGTCCGCCGCGAGACCAATGGGTTGCAGGAAAGGATGCCCCGGAGCATGGTACATTGGCGACACCATGCAGACACTGTGACAACGGATGAACGGACACCGCGCAACAATCGCCAGACAGGAGGGTTCCCTCCCAGTCGGGGAACACTTCAGCAGTCAAGGACATTCAGCCACCGATCTTCGGGTAAGCGTTCTCCAAGGCAGCCTTCGAGACACACGACAACACAAAATCGTCGAGCAGAAATTGATAGCCAAGTTCCGCACCCATGAGGACGGCCTCAACCGGGATCTTGGGTTCATGTCACGCTACACGTAACCCCACCAGCAAATAAAGGTTTTTAATACAACGGGTCATTCTTTGTCTTTCTCTTCCTTTCGGATGTTTCTCCCTCTCTCTGTCTTGTGTTCTGGCCGTTTGTGTATTCGGTGATCCTGTGGGTAACACCTCTCTGTCTGAACACTTTGATTGACTTGACAATGGGCAGTTGGAAAGATTATCTGTAATCACTAGGTATTGTTCTCTGACTATAAATGCGAAATGTTCAAGGAGTCCCACACTCACCTGACGAAGGAGATAATCTCCGAAAGCTTGTGATTTTCAAATAAAATTGTTGGACTATAACCTGGTGTTGTGAGATTCTTTACATGAATAAACAGGGACTCTGTACAGTGACACAGTGAGTGACCCTCACCCTGAATAAACAGGGACTCTGTACAGTTACACAGTGAGTGACCCTCACCCTGAATAAACAGGGACTCTGTACAGTGACACAGTGAGTGACCCTCACCCTGAATAAACAATGACTCTGTACAATTACACAGCACAGTATCTTTTATTGAATTATACAATATAGGACAGACCAACAGCAGATCAAAACCTAAACACTTTTTACTGTAATCTAGCCCGTGCTCGGACCTGTTCCCTCGTTTCTATTATCAGCCCCAGGTTTACACCAACATGGTCCCCAGATTTGTCTTCGGAGGAACTGGTTGCAATCAGAGAGGCTGTTTGCCGTTTGTAGTTGTTCACATCTGCAGCCACTACGCTGGCATCCATTGTATCTCAGTGCTCTGCAGGAGGTGCTGCTGCAGCCCACAATCCCGTCCCACTCACAGCAAGGCAGCCTCCGAATTCACATCATCGCAAGTAGTAATCAATGACTGCAGAAAAGGCAGCAAATCCCCCACATCCAACCACTCCCGCCTTCAGACCCGCTGCGGGAGAGAAAGCAGCAGGTTAGAAACAGCAACACAAAACCTGGTGCCTGGAACACGAGGGCCCTGAGGAAGGCCCTTTCACTCACCTCGGAAGCCGATCGCTCCTCCTGTCACACAGCCACTGAGCACACTGTTCTTCCAGTCTGACTTCCCACGGTACTTTCAAGAAATCAAAAAAAAAATTAAGTGGATTTAAACCCCAGCCTCATCTCTTGACTTCTCTCCCCATCTACAGAAACTCAAAGAGGTTACAACATGGAAACAGGCCATTCGGCCCAACCAGTCTGTGTCAGCGTTTACCCACCACATGAGCAAATAGTTGCAATCACATTTACCTGCCCTGTTCCCTTATTCCTTCATCCACCTCTCCAATCTAATCTTGAATGTTGACATATTTTCTGCCTCAGCCACTAACCCTGGAAGTGAATCCCACAGCCTCACAATTCTGTGTGTGTCAAGAATATTCTCCTGCCCTCTGTTGTAAATCTCTTACATTTAATCTTGTATCTATGACCCCTCATCGTACACCCCTCAATAACTGGAAAAGGTTTGCTTCTATCTACCCTGTCCCACCTTTCATAATTTTGAACACTTGGATCATTTTTCCCTGATGATAGGAGACCTATCAGAAACCTTCCTCCAACTCCATCTTTTGAATCAAGCGTTTGGTCACATCTTCGAACTCTCCCACCGCCTCACCGTCCTGGATCCAGTCCTTTTTTAATCCCTGTGAAGCAGCTTGGGATGGTTTTCTGTGCTACATAAATGCAAGTTGTAGATGCAGGAAACTAGAACCTACCGACTCAACGATGCACTCTGTGCAGGAAAACATCGCGCCGACAATGGCAAAGTTCTTGGCATAAGACATTCCTCGCTGCCCCATGTCTCTCAGAACTTCCTTAGCCGTTGGTGTCCGCAGAGGATCCTTCGGATCGAAGCCAACGTTGGTGTCGATACCGGCCGTGAAGATACCAAAGGCCCCTCCCAGCACAAAGCCTAAGGGGGAGAGAAATCACACACAGTTCAGAGCGAGAATCTCAAACCGGCACAGAGTCGAAGAGATTGAGAGGCAGACACCAGCAGTGGGTCCACGAGATTAGAATCCTGACATCAGCATAAACCCCACCTTTGTAGACCCATCTTTTGTAGAGGTCTAGGTTGGGTTTCTATTCCCGTCAGACCCTTCCCTCTTTTTTTGTTGTTCTCCCTGAAAGTTGCCAGTGATTCTGCTGTCACCTTCCATCAAACTGCCTATTGCACTGTGCTTCACTGCCCCCTCACTCCTGATGGTGTGACTCTCACAGTAGTACAATTCCACATTCCCATCGTCCTTTGGTACCCTGCCCAAGAGGCCATTCGTCACACGTGAGTCGACAATGAGCACTGGCAGGATATTCAACTGTGCAGGGCATCGCAACAAGTCCAATCCTATCCTCGCTCAATGTCCAGCAGGGGCAGGACGCCTGGCTATTATTCCACCCCCTTCTCCTTGTCCAGTGCACTGAGGCCCAAATAATGCCACAATTAGCGAACTCAGCACCGACCCGAGTTCGAATCTGGGCCCTTACTGGTCTGTGCAGCCCTGGAATGGAGACTGGGCCTCTGTCACTGGGTCGATCCATACTGTTTACTGTCTGGATACTGACTGCAGCCTGTGTGACCAGAGATTTACTCTCATTGAAAAACGTGACATTCTGAAAAATAAACTGTTAAAATAATCCAAACTCACAATCAGCACTGTGGAAAATTCCTGATTGGGATCCAAAGTGGCACCAGCCACCCCTCACCCCCGACCCCACCTCACCCCCGACCCCACCCCTCACCCCCGACCCCACCCCTCACCCCACCCCACACCCCCGACTCCACCCCTCACCCCCACCCCTCACCCCCGACCCCACCCCTCACCCCCGACCCCACCCCCCACCCCACCCCCGACCCCACTCCACCCCTCACCCCCGTCCCCACCCCTCGCCTCTCGCCCCCACCCCTCACCTCGCCCCCACCTCACCACCGACCCCACCCCACCCCCCACCGACCCCACCCCTCACCCCCGTCCCCACCCCACCCCTCGCCCCCACCCCTCACCTCACCCCCCGACCCCACCCCACCCCTCGCCCCCACCCCTCACCTCACCCCCGACCCCACCCCTCACCCCCGACCCCTCAACCCCACTCCCAACCCTACCCCTCACCTCCACTCCTGACCCCTCACGTCTCACTCCTGACCTCACCCCTGACCCCTCACCTTCACCTCTGTCTATCACCCACCACACGACCCTTTTCCGACCTCTCACCCCTGCTCCATCACCCCTGACCCTTCACCTCCCACGCAGGCCAGCACCGCCTTGAAGCCGCAGCTTTCCATCGCCCGCTCCACCATTTTCTGCTCGTCCGATTTGAGAGGCGCGGGGAAGCCGCCGAGCGCGGCCGGGTTCAGGGCCCGCGGCTGCCGCTGCTCCCCCACCAGGTGCTGCAGGAGCTGCGAGTATATCAGCCCGGGATCGGCCTCAGGGCGCGGGGCACCTGCGGCAGCGCCAGACCGGGGAGCCGCCATCCCGCATGGGCCGCCGTCACTGCGTCATCACGTTAACTGTCGGCAACCTCGCGTCCCCGAGTCCCGCCCCATGGTCACGTGGGGCTGCCCCGGCTGGCCCCGCCCCCCCGGGCTGTGAGCTGGCCCCGCCCCCCGGAGCGCTCAGATGGCCCCGCCCCCGGGCTGTGAGCTGGCCCCGCCCCCGGGCTGTGAGCTGGCCCCGCCCCCGGGCTGTGAGCTGGCCCCGCCCCCCGGGCTGTCAGCTGGCCCCGCCCCCCGGAGCGCTCAGATGGCCCCGCCCCCGGGCTGTGAGCTGGCCCCGCCCCCCGGAGCGCTCAGCTGGCCCCGCCCCCGGGCTGTGAGCTGGCCCCGCCCCTGGTCTGTGAGCTGGCCCCGCCCCCCGGGCTGTGAGCTGGCCCCGCCCCCGGGCTGTGAGCTGGCCCCGCCCCCGGGCTGTCAGCTGGCCCCGCCCCCGGGCTGTCAGCTGGCCCCGCCCCAGGGCTGTCAGCTGGCCCCGCCCCCCGTGTGGGGGGGACAAATGTCAGGAATCTTACACCAGGTTATAGTCCAACAGCTTTATTTGAAATCACAAGCCTTCGGAGGCTTCCTCCTTCGTCAGGTGAGTGTGGGATTCCATAAAGTTACAGCATATATAGTCAGAGAACAATGCCTGGTGATTACAGATAATCTTTCCAACTGCCCGTTATCAAGGCAATCAAAGGAATTGAATAGTGTTCAGACAGAGAGACATTACATACAAGACTACTGAATACACAAACAGTCAGAACACAAAGACAGAGAGAGAGAGAGAGAAACATCCGAAAGGCAGAGAAAGAGAGAGAATGACCCATTATATTAAAAACAGATAACATTTGTTCGCTGGTGGGGTTACGTGTAGCGTGACATGAACCCAAGATCCCGGTTGAGGCCGTCCTCATGGGTGCGGAACTTGGCTATCAATTTCTGCTCGACGATTTTGCGTTGTCGTGTGTCTCGAAGGCCGCCTTGGAGAACGCTTACCCGAAGATCGGTGGCTGAATGTCCTTGACTGCTGAAGTGTTCCCCGACTGCGAGGGAACCCTCCTGTTTGGAGATTGTTGCACGGTGTTGAACGGACACCATTTGCCTTCCTAATTGCTTACCGTACCTGTATGCTAACTTTTTGTGTTTCTCGTACAAGGACACCCAAATCTCTCTGGACACCAACATTTAATTGTTTCTCACTATTTAAAAAATATTCTGTTTTTCTATTCTTCCTACCAAAGTGAATAACCTCACATTTCCCCACATTATACTCCATCTGCCACCTTCTTGCCCACTCACTTAACCTGTCTATATCCCTTTGCGGACTCTCTGTGTCCTCCTCACAGCTCACTTTCCCACCTAGCTTTGTATCATCTGCAAACTTGAACACATTACACTCGATCCCTTCATCTAAGTCATTAATATAGATTGTAAATAGCTGAGGCCCAAGCACTGATCCCTGCAGCACCCCACTAGTTACAACCCAAAAATGACCCGTTTATCCCTACTCTGTTTTCTGTCCATTAACCAATCCTCAATCCATGCTAATATATTACCCCCAACCCCATGAGCCCTTATCTTGTTTAACAACCTTTTATGTGGCACCTTACCAAATGCCTTTTGAAAATTCAAATATACTACATCCCGCTATCTACCCTGCTAGTTACACCCTCAAAAAACTCTAATAAATTTGTCAAACACAATTTCCCTTTCATTAAGCCGTATTGACTCTGCCTAGTCATATTATGATTTTCTAAATGCCCTGTTACCACTTCCTCAATAATGGATTCCAGCATTTTCCCAACGACCAATGTCAGACTAACTGGCCTGTAATTCCCTGTTTTCTCTCTCTCTCCTTTCTTGAATAACAGTGTTACATTTGCCATCTTCCAATCCACTGGGACCGTTCTAGAATCTAGGGAATTCTGGAAGATCACAACCAATGCATCCACTATCTCTGCAGCCTCCTCTTTTCGAACCCTAGGATGTAGGCCATCAGGTCCAGGGGATTTGTCGGCTTTTAGTCCCATTAGTTTCTCCAGTACTTTTTCTCTACTGATATTAATTACTTTAAATTCCTCACTCTCGTTAGTTCCTTGGTTCCCCACTATTTCTGGTATGTTTTTTGTGTCTTTTACTGTAAAGGCAGATACAAAATATTTGTTTAATGTCTCTGCCATTTCCTTATTCCCCATTATAATTTCTCCTGTCTCAGCCTCTAAGGGACCAATGTTTACTTTTGCTACTCTCTTCCTTTTTACGTACTTGTAGAAGCTCTTACAATCTGTTTTTATATTTCTTTTTAGTTTACTCTCATATTCTATTTTCTCCCTTATCATCAATTTTTAGGTCATCCTTTGCTGGTTTCTAAAATTCCCAATCCTCAGGCTCACTACTCTTCTTGGTAACATTATAGGCCTCTTCTTTTAATCTAAAACTATCCTTAATTTCTTTAGTTAGCCACGGGTGGGTCACTTTCCCCGTGGAGTTTTTATTTCTCAATGGAATGTGTATTTGTTGAGAATATTGAAATATTTCTTTAAATATTTGCCATTGTTTTTCAACTGTCAAACCCTTTAATTTAATTTCCCAATCTACCTTAGCCCCTCACACCTGTGTGATTGGCTTTATTTAAGTTTAAGACTCTAGTTTCACACTTAAGGGCGTCACTCTCAAACTCAATGTGAAATTCTATCATATTATACACAGCGAGTGGTTATGATCTGGAATGCACTGCCCGAGGGGGTGATGGAGGCAGATTCAATCATGGCCTTCAAAAGGGAACTGGATAAGTACTTGAAAGGAAAAAATTTGCAGGGCTACGGGGACAGGGCGGGGGAGTGGGACTGGCTGGATTGCTGTTGCATAGACCCGGTGCGGACTCGATGGGTCGAATGGCCTCCTTCCGTGCTGTAACCTTTCTATCCTCTTCCCCAGAGGATCCTATACTGTGAGATTATTAATTAACCCTGTCCCATTACACAAGGCAAGATCTAAAATAACCTGTTCCCTGGTTGGTTCCATGACGTATTGTTCTAGGAAACTGTCTCGAATCCATTCCATGAACTCGTCCTCCAAACTACTTTTGCCAATTTGATTTGCCCAGTTTATTTGAAGATTAAAGTTGCCCATGATTACTGCATTGCCTTTGTTACAAGTTCCTCTTATTTCATGATTAATACTCTGTCCAACAGTGTAGCTACTATTAGGGGGCCTATAAACTACTCCCACCAGTGTTTTCTGCCCCTTGTTATTTTTTTAATCTCTACCCGGACTGATTCTATTTCCTGATCGTCTGAGCCAGGATCCTTTCTCACCACTCTCCTTATCTCATCCTTTATTACCTCTAATCTCCTTGTAGTCTCAGGGAGGGGGGCTGGGGTCTCGGGGGAGCTGGGGTCTCGGGAAGGGGTGCAGTCACAGAGAGGAGGGCTGGGGTCTTGGGGAAGCGGGGGCTGGGGTCTCAGGGGGAGCTGGGGCCTCGGGAAGGGGTGCAGTCACAGAGGGGGGCTGGGGTCTCAGGAAGGGGGCTGGGGTCTCGGGGGGAGCTGGGGCCTCGGGAAGGGGTGCAGTCACAGAGGGGGGCTGGGGTCTCAGGAAGGGGGCTGGGGTCTCGGGGGGGAGCTGGGGTTTCGGGGGGGAGCTGGGGTCTCAGGAAGGGGGGCTGCTCTCGCACTGTATGGAGATGGAAGCAGAAGGTAACAGATGGATTCAGGGCAGATATTTGGGGCATTGCTGAACATCCTGATTATGTCACTTAGTTCTTTTTTTAACTTTAAGACAAAAAACTAGGACTCTGTTCACTGGAACAGAGAAGGTCAAAGGGGACGTCCATGTTCAAAATGATAAACTGATTTGAGAGGGTAAAGAGTGAGATTATTTACACAGGGCAGTGAATTGATCACTGGGGGAGGGGGCAGGAACTCAGGATTAGTACTGGAGCCAAAAAGAGGGAGGGGAGAAGGATTTTTTTCATACAAAAAGATATTAGAAATGGAACATCCCACAAGGAGTTTATTGAGGCTGGAACAGAATTTAAGGGGGAATTATTTGAAACACTTGAAGAAACAAAATCTTGAATTATACCGAGAAAGAGCAGAGACCTGGGATCATGGTCGAAAAGTCTGGTGTGAAGTTAGTACCAACAATGGTGTGGATTCCCCAGCACAGAAATTTCTATGATTATGTGAGAGAGATTGTAAAATTACTGAAACAAACTGAGCTGGGTTTATTTTGTACACAGAGACCGGGGCCACAGAGTCTGGAATTGGCACTGCGGGGAAGCCAGGACATCGAGGAGGGGAGAGCATGTGCTGACTGAGCACTTATGGGGCGACTGCGTTAAGTGTGGAGGGAGGGGGGATTCGAGGGAGGGTCTGTACCCAGCTCCTCTCGTACAGCTTTGAATGTCGGTGTCTGAAGGGTATTGTCAGGGTCCTGGGAGCAGGATCTCAGCCACTTCAGGGATAATGAACTGCAGGCAAGACAGGAAATAATTAAATCAGGGAGAGGCACCTTCAATACTGAACCCACTGAGGTTTCACACTGTGATTCTCACATTTTGAAACATTTGTTGTTGAAAGCCCAACTCTGAGGTTTGGGAGGTTGTAACTTTAGCAGGAGTTTCCGGGGAAAATAATGTACAGCAGTCAGAGCTCGTTCATGGTGGATCTTCCCCCTGACTGCCAGTGTTACTGTCACACCCAGTGCCTGAAATTACCTGATGTCTGAGGCACAAGATTAAATACACAGATTGTTGTACAAGACAGGGAGGCTGGAATAGCACAATGGCCCAGTGATATCCCTTCAGTCTCCCTGCAACATCTGTATGGAACACAAGTGCATTTACAGAGGTGGAGAGGGGCAATGAGCAGGCTCATTGGGTCAGAGGGCAGCAGGACATGATGAGCCCCTGTGTGTTGGGAAAAGATGGAGCAGTAATTTACATCAATACTTAAATGAGCACAGCCTCCTTCTGAGAATCCTTCTAATTGTATAAAAACAATTAAACATGTAGAATTCAGGCCTCACAATGTCTCAATGGGTAAAGGCAGCAGCCAGAGTGGGACTGAGCCAGACAATACAAAGGGCCCAGGCTCCATCCCTGGCCTCCCTGAGTTAGCTGATCTCACCCGGTGTGGGACTGAACCGCACACGGTGGGGAGACTACAATTGATCTCAGAGCCTGTGGACTCGGGAGGGTGGGGGAGTCTCGGACAAGGGGACATAGCCTTAAAATCAGAGCCAGGCCGTTCAGGAGAGAAGTTAGGGAAACACTTCTTCACACAGAGGGTGGTTGAAGTGTGGAACTCCCCCACAGAAAGCAGTAGATGCTCAATTAATAATTTTAAACCTGAGATCG
Organism: Heptranchias perlo; assembly: GCF_035084215.1. Taxonomy (NCBI): domain Eukaryota; kingdom Metazoa; phylum Chordata; class Chondrichthyes; order Hexanchiformes; family Hexanchidae; genus Heptranchias; species Heptranchias perlo. The sequence continues at coordinate 34,157 of NW_027139685.1, read as the reverse complement.
AGAGATTTTTGCTTGTCAAGGGCATTATGGGATATGGAGCCAAGGTGGGTGGAGTTGGGATACAGATCAGCCATGATCTGATTCAATGGCGGAACAGGCTCGAGGGGCTGAATGGCCTCCTCCTGCTCCTATGGAGGGTCACGCTGGGGTATGGGTTCCACGGCACCAGCCGCCCAAGTGGCTGTTCTCTATGCGGGAGCCCAAACACTGCATGTGGACAGGGCATTCCACCGTGGGAGTCATCACAGCGGAGCAGAGTCCTGTCCTCGCCCGATGACCACATGTGGCAACCCCTGACCCTGACGTCTGGCCCTGATCACTGACCCTTGACCCCAATCCCTAGCCCTGACCCCTGACCCCTTGAGCCTGACTCCAGGGACAGGGCGATGGGAGATGGGCTTCGCTGAGTGGTCGGTGAAGCTGCCAATCTCCAGGCCCCGTCCATTGCAGTGCGGTGCCTGCTAGGAGTTGGAGTTTTTTCTAATGCGGCCTCTGCGCTGGCGCAGTCCCTCCACACGGCACCTCGAGGCAGCTGATTAGAAACGACGGTTTGAGGAGTGTGGACAGGTGAACAGGGAGAAGCAGAGACAGCGTACCTGGACAGGTGAGGAGGGAGAAACAGAGACAGCGTACCTGGACAGGTGAGGAGGGAGAAACTGGGACAGCGTACCTGGACAGGTGAGGAGGGAGAAACAGAGACAGCGTACCTGGACAGGTGAGGAGGGAGAAACAGAGACAGCGTACCTGGACAGGTGAGGAGGGAGAAACAGAGACAGCGTACCTGGACAGGTGAGGAGGGAGAAACTGGGACAGCGTACCTGGACAGGTGAGGAGGGAGAAACAGAGACAGCGTACCTGGACAGGTGAGGAGGGAGAAACAGAGACAGCGTACCTGGACAGGTGAGGAGGGAGAAACAGAGACAGCGTACCTGGACAGGTGAGGAGGGAGAAACTGGGACAGCGTACCTGGACAGGTGAACAGGGAGAAGCAGAGACAGCGTACCTGGACAGGTGAGGAGGGAGAAACAGAGACAGCGTACCTGGACAGGTGAGGAGGGAGAAACTGGGACAGCGTACCTGGACAGGTGAACAGGGAGAAGCAGAGACAGCGTACCTGGACAGGTGAGGAGGGAGAAACAGAGACAGCGTACCTGGACAGGTGAGGAGGGAGAAACTGGGACAGCGTACCTGGACAGGTGAGGAGGGAGAAACAGAGACAGCGTACCTGGACAGGTGAGGAGGGAGAAACTGGGACAGCGTACCTGGACAGGTGAGGAGGGAGAAACAGAGACAGCGTACCTGGACAGGTGAGGAGGGAGAAACTGGGACAGCGTACCTGGACAGGTGAGGAGGGAGAAACAGAGACAGCGTACCTGGACAGGTGAGGAGGGAGAAACAGTGACAGCGTACCTGGACAGGTGAACAGGGAGAAGCAGAGACAGCGTACCAGGACAGGTGAGGAGGGAGAAACTGGGACAGCGTACCTGGACAGGTGAGGAGGGAGAAACTGGGACAGCGTACCTGGACAGGTGAGGAGGGAGAAACTGGGACAGCGTACCTGGACAGGTGAGGAGGGAGAAGCAGAGACAGCGTACCTGGACAGGTGAGGAGGGAGAAACTGGGACAGCGTACCTGGACAGGTGAGGAGGGAGAAACTGGGACAGCGTACCTGGACAGGTGAGGAGGGAGAAACAGAGACAGCGTACCTGGACAGGTGAGGAGGGAGAAACTGGGACAGCGTACCTGGACAGGTGAGGAGGGAGAAACAGAGACAGCGTACCTGGACAGGTGAGGAGGGAGAAACTGGGACAGCATACCTGGACAGGTGAGGAGGGAGAAACAGAGACAGCGCACCAGGACAGGTGAGGATTGAGAAACTGGGACAGCGTACCTGGACAGGTGAGGAGGGATAAACTGGGACAGCGTACCTGGACAGGTGAGGAGGGAGAAACTGGGACAGCGTACCTGGACAGGTGAGGAGGGAGAAACTGGGACAGCGTACCTGGACAGGTGAACAGGGAGAAGCAGAGACAGCGTACCTGGACAGGTGAGGATTGAGAAACAGAGTCACTGCACCTGGGCAGGTGAGGGGGAGAAACAGAGATAGTGCACCTGGACAGGTGAGGAGGGAGAAACAGAGACAGCGCACCTGGACAGGTGAGGAGGGAGAAAGAGAGACAGCGCACCTGGACAGGTGAGGAGGGAGAAACAGAGACAGCGCACCTGGACAGGTGAGGAGGGAGAAACAGAGACAGCATACCTGGACAGGTGAGGAGGGAGAAAGAGAGACAGCGCACCTGGACAGGTGAGGAGGGAGAAAGAGAGACAGCGCACCTGGACAGGTGAGGAGGGAGAAAGAGAGACAGCGCACCTGGACAGGTGAGGAGGGAGAAACAGAGACAGCGCGCCTGGACAGGTGAGGAGGGAGAAACAGAGACAGCGCACCTGGACAGGTGAGGAGGGAGAAACAGAGACAGCGTACCTGGACAGGTGAGGAGGGAGAAACAGAGACAGCGTACCTGGACAGGTGAGGAGGGAGAAACAGAGACAGCGTACCTGGACAGGTGAGGGGGAGAACTGCCTGCATGCATCATCTCTTAACAATTCTATAATTAGTGAAACTGTATAATAATCTAGTTACAACTGTGATAGTTACAATCTGAAACATGCCATAATGATGCTGCTGCAATTTCCACTTATCACAGGTGAGGTGTGGTATCCGTCACTGGATGCAGGATCATGGGAACATTGCCCACTATCTGTGACAGGTATTTTGTACCATTATAATGTAACACTGTGGATTATTTATTATGGGTTAATTACTCTGAAATCCTGCCAGTTCACTGGGGGCAGGTAAAACAGGCAGTGATACAAGGCATGCAATGGGTATGCAACGCAAATGTAACTCCTCAATTCAAGAAAGGAGGGAGATAGAAAGCAGGAAACTACAGGCCAGTTAGCTAAACATCTGTCATAGGGAAAATGCTAGAATCTATTATTAAGGAGGTTATAGCAGGGCACTTAGCAAATCTCAATGCAATCAGGCAGAGTCAACATGGCTTTGTGAATCGTGTTTGACTAAATAATTCGAGTCCTTTGAGGAAGTAACAAGCAACGTGGATAAAGGGGATCCTGTGGATGTGGTGTACTTGGATTTCCAGAAGGCTTTTGACAAGGTGCCACATCAAAGGCTACTAAACAAAATAAGAGCTCAGGGTGTAGGGGATAACATATTAGCATGGATAAAGGATTGGTTAGCTAACAGGAAACAGAGAGTAGGCATAAATGGGTCATTTTCAGGTTGGCAAGATGTAACGAGTGGAGTGCCTCAGGGTTCAGTGATTGGGCCTCAACTATTTACAATCTCTATCAATGACTTGGGTGAAGGGACCGAATGTATGGTTGCTAAATTTGCTGATGACACAAAGATAGGTAGGAAAGTAAGTTGTGAAGAGGATATAAGGAGTCTGCAAAGGGATATAGATAGGTTAAGTGAGTGGGCAAAAATGTGGCAGATGGAGTATAATGTGGGAAAATGTGAACTTGTCCACTTTGACAGGAGGAATAGAAAAGCAGTATATTATTTAAATGGAGAGAGATTGCAGAACTCTGAGGTACAGAGGGATCTGGGTGTCCTAGTACATGAATCTCAAAGTTAGTATGCAGTTACAGTAAGTGATTAGGAAGGTAAATGGAATGTCGTCATTTATTGCAAGGGGAATGGAATATAAAAGTCGAGATGTTTTGCTACAGTTGTACAGGGCAGTGGTGAGACCACATCGAGAATACTGTGTGCAGTTTTGGTCTCCTTATTTAAGAGGCGGTTCAGAGAAGGTTCACTCGACTGATTCCTGGGGGTTATCTTATGAGGAAAGGTTGGACAAGTTGGGCCTGTATACACTGGAGTTTAGAAGACTGAGAGGTGATTTTATTGAAACATATAAGATCCTGAGGGAACTGGAAGGGGTAGATGCTGAGAGGATGTTTCCCTTTGTGGGAGAGACTAGAACTAGGGGCCACAGTTTAAAAATGAAGGGTCTCCCATTTAAGATGGAGAAGAGGAGAAATTTTTTCTGAGGGTCGTGAGTCTGTGGAACTCCTTTCCGCAGTGAGCGGTGGAGGCAGGGTCATTGAATATTTTTAAGGCTGAGTTCGATAGATTCCTGATTAACAAGGGAGTCAAAGGTTATAGTAGGTAGACTGGAAAGTAGGGTTGAGGTCACAATCAGATCAGCCATGATCTTATCAAATGGCAGAGCAGGCTCGAGGGGCCGAATGGCCTACTCCTGCTCTGAATTCGTATGTTTGTATGTACATATGTGTACCCGTGCCGGTACCTGCAGGCTCGTGGGCAGCTTGAAACCCCTTTTACCTGTCACTGGGAATGAACAGCTGCATTAGCAGTGGGACAGGGCTCTGTTACTGAACAAGTGATGGTAATAAGTCTAAAACTACAGCATGTATTGCGCATTATAGACAAACAATATAGAGTAATATAAATGATAAGGACATTAAATAATATGGAAAGTAATAAAAGGAATAGAGAGTAATAACAATAGTATTAAAGACAGAAGTAATAGAGCATAATAAATATTATTATAAAATAGACAGTAATGATATTATAGAAAGTAATAGTGTGATCACGTGTGCGGTATCTCCCGTGCGATCACGTGTGCGGTATCTCCCGTGCGATCACGTGTGCGGTATCTCCCGTGCGATCACGTGTGCGGTATCTCCCGTGCGATCACGTGTGCGGTATCTCCCGTGCGATCACGTGTGCGGTATCTCTCGGTCTGTGGGTGGGCCAGCGTTAGTCTTTGCTGATTGCAGGGTTGTAATCATCGGACAGTGTAGCCTGATTCTTGCTCCTTGGGCCAGGCTCGTGTATTTGGGGCCGGGTGCAGTGTATTTGGGGCCGGGTGCAGTGTATTTGGGGCCAGGCTCGTGTATTTGGGGCCAGGCTCGTGTATTTGGGGCCGGGTGCAGTGTATTTGGGGCCGGGTGCAGTGTATTTGGGGCCAGGCTCGTGTATTTGGGGCCAGGCTCGTGTATTTGGGGCCGGGTGCAGTGTATTTGGGGCCAGGCTCGTGTATTTGGGGCCGGGTGCAGTGTATTTGGGGCCAGGCTCGTGTATTTGGGGCCGGGTGCAGTGTATTTGGGGCCGGGTGCAGTGTATTTGGGGCCAGGCTCGTGTATTTGGGGCCGGGTGCAGTGTATTTGGGGCCAGGCTCGTGTATTTGGGGCCGGGTGCAGTGTATTTGGGGCCAGGCTCGTGTATTTGGGGCCGGGTGCAGTGTATTTGGGGCCGGGTGCAGTGTATTTGGGGCCGGGTGCATTGTATTTGGGGCCGGGTGCAGTGTATTTGGGGCCGGGGGTCAAGTATTTAGGGCGGGGGTTGTGTTGCCTGTGAAGTTTGGACCGTCTGTTGAGAGGAAGCAGGTCACTGTGATTGGATTGGTATCTACCAGGCTCATTTATATGTTAGTGTTTGGGGGAGTGTCGGGTTTCGGTTCCTGTTTGGGGGAGTGTCGGGTTTCGGTTCCTGTTTGGGGGAGTGTCGGGTTTCGGTTCCTGTTTCGGGGAGTGTCGGGTTTCGGTTCCTGTTTGGGGGAGTGTCGGGTTTCGGTTCCTGTTTCGGGGAGTGTCGGGTTTCGGTTCCTGTTTCGGAGAGTGTCGGGTTTCGGTTCCTGTTTGGGGGAGTGTCGGGTTTCGGTTCCTGTTTCGGGGAGTGTCGGGTTTCGGTTCCTGTTTGGGGGAGTGTCGGGTTTCGGTCCCTGTTTCGGGGAGTGTCGGGTTTCGGTTCCTGTTTGGGGGAGTGTCGGGTTTCGGTTCCTGTTTCGGGGAGTGTCGGGTTTCGGTTCCTGTTTCGGGGAGTGTCGGGTTTCGGTTCCTGTATCGGGGAGTGTCGGGTTTCGGTTCCTGTTTGGGGGAGTGTCGGGTTTCGGTCCCTGTTTGGGGGAGTGTCGGGTTTCGGTTCCTGTTTCGGGGAGTGTCGGGTTTCGGTTCCTGTTTCGGGGAGTGTCGGGTTTCGGTTCCTGTATCGGGGAGTGTCGGGTTTCGGTTCCTGTTTGGGGGAGTGTCGGGTTTCGGTTCCTGTTTCGGGGAGTGTCGGGTTTCGGTTCTTGTTTCGGGGATTGTCGGGTTTCGGTTCCTGTTTTGGGGGAGTGTCGGGTTTCGGTTCTTGTTTCAGGGAGTGTCGGGTTTCGGTTCCTGTTTTGGGGGAGTGTCGGGTTTCGGTTCCTGTTTCGGGGAGTGTCGGGTTTCGGTTCCTGTTTCGGGGAGTGTCGGGTTTCGGTTCCTGTTTCGGGGAGTGTCGGGTTTCGGTTCCTGTTTCGGGGAGTGCCGGTTTTCGATCTGGTGGAGTGCGATTTCCCAGTTGACTTTCTTCCATTTTGCTGCATCCTTTGGTTCTTTGCTGCCAGTCCCGTTCCCACAGTTTGCAGCTTCTTTTCCCATTTACGATCTTGCTGCATTGTCACAGTTTTGTGTTCAGCCACACATGGTCTATTTTCGTTGCTGATTTGTGTTATGAAATCCCGTTTGTTAAAATATCCGGTCGAGATTTCTTTCTGACCTGCTCGATAGGTGACAGCCCCAATATTTCTCACTTGTCATTTTCGTAGCTCGGTTATCATACTGGAAGGCTTTGAATTGGGGTTCCTCGTTGTTCAGATGTGGCCCCACAGGGCCCAGCACTCCCTACAGGTGGACTGACTTTAGACCACTCGCTGTTTTCAATCAGAGAGATGCAATGACTGTAATCCCGAACACAGTGTGTCGAGATACTGGCCAATTGGCCCCTTAAACCCTTTAATATCCCACCCAGTCCAATCCCACTTTCCAAAGGTCTCATCCAATGGCCTTCCTTCATTTATCAGCCTTGCAGTGAATGTCAATGGGATATTTGACCATGGGGGGCATCAGTTTTGTTTCTGATCTGGGTTTGGTCAAGGTGACACGGCTTCACATTCGGCTCACCACTAAAGGCAAAAACCACACTGGATTCTGGATTCTGCCAGTAATCGTGTTATGGACACAATCAGACCCTAATATCATTCCTTTTGAGTGGAATAGCCTGTCACTGCTCACTCTCTAACTTCATGTTCAACGAATGGCCACTTGGAACTGTACCCCAGGGAGAGTCAGCACCTTCAGGGACTGTACCCCAGGGAGAGTCAGCACCTTCAGGGACTGTACCCCAGGGAGAGTCAGCACCTTCAGGGACTGTAGCCCAGGGAGAGTCAGCACCTTCAGGGACTGTACCCCAGGGAGAGTCAGCACCTTCAGGGACTGTACCCCAGGGAGAGTCAGCACCTTCAGGGACTGTACCCCAGGGAGAGTCAGCACCTTCAGGAACTGTACCCCAGGGAGAGTCAGCACCTTCAGGGACTGTAGCCCAGGGAGAGTCAGCACCTTCAGGGACTGTACCCCAGGGAGAGTCAGCACCTTCAGGAACTGTACCCCAGGGAGAGTCAGCACCTTCAGGAACTGTACCCCAGGGAGAGTCAGCACCTTCAGGGACTGTACCCCAGGGAGAGTCAGTACCTTCAGGGACTGTACCCCAGGGAGAGTCAGCACCTTCAGGGACTGTACCCCGGGGAGAGTCAGCACCTTCAGGGACTGTACCCCTGGGTTACTGGAGGGCAGGCAGTGCCTCTGGACACTGGGTCACTGGAGGGCGGGCAGTGCCTCTGGTCACTGGGTCACTGGAGGGCGGGCAGTGCCTCTGGACACTGGGTCACTGGAGGGCGGGCAGTGCCTCTGGACACTGGGTCACTGGAGGGCGAGCAGTGCCTCTGGACACTGGGTCACTGGAGGGCGGGCAGTGCCTCTGGACACTGGGTCACTGGAGGGCGGGCAGGTTAGTTTGCAGACTTTCTCCTCACTTGCCCTGTTATCAGTTGGCAGCAGAGAAGGAGAATTTGCCTCTTAAGTTCATCATTGATTTTGCATCTTCTGTTTCAGCCTGAAATAAACGAAACAAATAAACCATTATAACCGTTATAACCATTATAACTGGCAACTTTCAAATTGCCGTTAATGCAAACGGTTAACGGTGATCCCCCTTTTTGGCCGAAATAAGTGACTGCCCGTTTTAAATGCAGATGCTTTAAGTGGCGGGACTGTCCTGGGAAATGTTGCCTGCAGGTACTGATGCTCAGCCTGCCAGCTGCCTCTCACTGAGCTCAGTGTGTTTCTGGAGCTCTGCACACCAGGGAATGAGCTGAGCAACTTGGCGCTGCCTCAAAGACTGCGTAGCTGAAGGAGGAGAGGCCGTGGCTGCACTTACTGTTCAGTAAAGAGGATGTGGTTTACCCCGGTCTCCAACCCTCGCAACTCGCTGACTAATCGTGAAATGAGGATCAGTGACTGCTAAGATTTTAGTCGAGGTTTTGTAACTTCCTGCTGTTGTTCTTTCGGCCTCTCCTCAGTCACTTTATATAATCCTCCATTTAAAACATTTGGGAGATTTTCTGAACGAGGTGTCAGAGCAGGAAATTAAAGGGAACCTGAAGTTTCTCCATCACCACTGGTGGGGTTTTATTCTCCGCTCCTGCTGGTTTTGGACAAAGGTGTTGCCGAGACCTGTAAAGGGTTAATTCACCAGCGCTGAATTTGCCGAATCAGAGTGGGTTTCGGCACCAAGCCACGCAGCCTCCAGATGTCCTGACAGCTCCCTGGTAATGTGTGTGCAACTGAGGCCCAGCACTGCTTCCTCCTGCTCCCAGGTGACAGCAGCAGCTCTCACTCCTCCCACCACACTGGGGCTTTTCCTCTTCTGGGTAACAGAATTTACACTTAACAGGAATCGTCGTGTGAGGGCAGTTCAAGGATTCAGTCCAACCCTCTGTTCATTACAGTCCAGACCCACAAGAGGTGAGTACTGTTGTGTGTGTCTGTGTGTGTCTGTGTGTGTGTGTGTCTGTCTGTCTGTGTGTGTGTGTGTGTGTGTCTGTGTGTCTCTGTCTGTGTGTGTCTGTCCGTGTGTGTGTGTGTCTGTCCGTGTGTGTGTGTGTCTGTCCGTGTGTGTGTCTGTCTCTGTGTCCCTGTCTGTCCGTGTGTGTGTGTCCGTGTGTGTGTGTCCGTGTGTGTGTGTCCGTGTGTGTATGTCCGTGTGTGTGTGTCCGTGTGTGTGTCCGTGTGTGTGTCTCTGTGTCTGTCTCTGCGTCTCTGTAAAGTTTCTGCTAGTAACCATCTCTGATGACTCAATTTAAAAATCAGTTACAGACTGCCCATGAAAGGTCTGTTATTGTGCCTGGGTATTTCATTCATTCTCACTTCACCCACGGGGTGTTGGGGTGTGGGGGGTGTCAGACTCTCTGCTGTTTCTCCTTGTGTGTTGGTGATGATCTGGAATTGGCACACAGACCAGTGGCTGTTTCCAAACTCACACCACATGCCGAACATGCTGAACATATTTGACATTCTACTGGGGAAGCTCAAAACAAAAAGCCACTTCCATGGGCTGGGCCCTGGTCCGGGGTCAGTATTTGGGGTCAGGGCCCTGGTCCGGGGTCAGTATTTGGGGTCAGGGCCCTGGTCCGGGGTCAGTATTTGGGGTCAGGGCCCTGGTCCGGGGTCAGTATTTGGGGTCAGGGCCCTGGTCCGGGGTCAGTATTTGGGGTCAGGGCCCTGGTCCGGGGTCAGTATTTGGGGTCAGGGCCCTGGTCCGGGGTCAGTATTTGGGGTCAGGGCCCTGGTCCGGGGTCAGTATTTGGGGTCAGGGCCCTGGTCCGGGGTCAGTATTTGGGGTCAGGGCCCTGGTCCGGGGTCAGTATTTGGGGTTTGGGTGGGGGGCGGGGTCCTGCTGACTCTTTCTGTGTCACTGATTGGACGACATGTTAAACTGCACAAGGTTTGTCCGAGTTTGAAATGACCCATGGGAGGTGGATGTGGTTCCAGGGTCTGAGCTGGGGTCGCGGGTCGCGGGGTTGTGGGTCAGCCTCGGGCCACAGTTAGTGGAGCTGCGGCCTGTTTATAACGGACGGTCTCCGCCTGATCGAGTCTCCTGAGAAATCAGATCCTTGAGATATAAATAAGGATCCTGAGAGTCGACACGTTTACAGCAAGGCTCGGTGCCAGGCCACGCCCCTCCCCCTGGACCAGGCACCAGTTAACCTCCCCACCCTCTCCCTCGACCCCGGGGGGAGCTGAGAGACGTGGCCTGGGGCTGGCTTATCACCAATAGTCCAATTGCCATGCAGCCTGTGGCATTTTATAACGGGCCCGGGCTCAGGCCCAGGCCCAGGCTGAGGGCCCAGGCCCAGGCTCAGGCCCAGGCCCAGGCTGAGGGCCCAGGCTCAGGCCCAGGCTCAGGCCCAGGCCCAGGCTGAGGGCCCAGGCTCAGGCCCAGGCTGAGGGCCCAGGCTCAGGCCCAGATTGCAGGCCTGGGCTGGTCTGTATCAGCTTGAGGAGCTTTCCTGAGGGTGGAGGCGTGACGGAGCTGCAGACAGTGACCGTGTGCGGGTCACGGACTTGGCCCTGGATAATGGGGACAAAACAAACAGGACACGAGAAAGGGGTCGGGGTTTGGGGATCGGGGATCAGGGTTTAGGGATCGGGGCTGGGGGGTCGGGGGTTAGGGGTCAGGGCTGGGGTAGGCCGAAGGCTTCCTTGTGAGCCCTGGGGGAATTCTGCTCATCCTGGCCCACAAGGAGCTTAAAACCAGGCCCAGTTGTGCTGCTGTCACTGGGCCGACTGCGTGGGTCCCACTGACGGTCAGACAGCGCTGACCACACCTTCAGCAGGAGCCTGGCCCAGGCCCTGAATCACCCCTGGGAATGGAGTCAGGATCCCCGATCCCCGATCCCCGATCCCTGATTCCCCGATTCCCGATCCCCGATCCCTGATTCCCCGATCCCCGATTCCCCGATCCCTGATTCCCCGATCCCTGATCCCTGATTCCCCGATCCCCGATCCCTGATTCCCCGATCCCCGATTCCCCGATCCCTGATTCCCCGATCCCCGATCCCTGATTCCCCGATCCCCGATTCCCGATCCCCGATCCCTGATTCCCCGATCCCTGATTCCCCGATCCCCGATCCCCGATCCCTGATTCCCCGATCCCCGATTCCCCGATCCCTGATTCCCCGATCCCCGATCCCTGATTCCCCGATCCCCGATTCCCGATTCCCGATCCCCGATTCCCGATTCCCGATCCCCGATCCCCGATCCCTGATTCCCCGATCCCCGATCCCCGATCCCTGATTCCCCGATCCCCGATTCCCGATTCCCGATCCCCGATTCCCGATCCCCGATCCCTGATTCCCCGATCCGCGATCCCCGATTCCCGATTCCCGATTCCCGATCCCCGATCCCCGATCCCTGATTCCCCGATCCCCGATCCCCGATCCCTGATTCCCCGATCCGCGATTCCCGATTCCCGATTCCCGATTCCCGATCCCCGATCCCCGATTCCTGATCCCCGATCCCCGATCCCTGAGATTCGGGGCGGCCGATCCTGACACCGAGCTCCCAGTGTGAAGGGACCCATGTTGGGAGCTCAGTGCTGCAGGATTTAAAGGGGCGATTACTTTAAGATTTTAACTGATGTAACTAAAAATAGCGGCACCGACAGGCTCGGCACAAAAAATATCAAATCCAGGTCTTTCCATAAACGGCCAAAAATAGCCTTTGGTTCAAATCAAAGATTCAAATTCCACAATGAAAAAAATCAGTTAAATCCTGACATTGAACTGGCAAAAACTGCCCGTCCTCTGCCTGACGGTATAAATGGAGCAGCTCAGGCGCGGCCCCATTGCACCAATATTCCAATCAAACTCCCGCCTCTTCACTGCCCTCGGCCCACAGTCCCAAAATGGGCAGCGATCGGCCTCAACCTCACTCCCAGTGCCTCACCCTCATGGTGTCAATTCTAAGAAAATAGCCGCTGTCCTCTCCTCTCCTCCCCCTCCCTCTCGTTCCCCTCCCTCTCGTTCCCCTCCCTCTCCTCTCTCCTCCCCTCCTCCCCCTCCCTCTCATCCCCCTCCCCCTCCTCCCCCTCCCCTCTCCCTCTCCCTCTCCTCCCCCTCCCTCTCATCCCCCTCCCCCTCCTCCCCCTCCCCTCTCCCTCTCCCTCTCCTCCTTTTGGTAGGAAGAATAAGGGAACCGCATATTTCTTGGATGAAGAGTCTAAACGGTTTAGAGGAGCCGAGGGGTCTGGGGGAACAGAGACACAAATCACTAAAAGTAGAGACACAGGTTAACAAGGCCATAAAAAAGGCAAATCAAACACTGGGGTTCATTTCTAGAGGGATAGAACTGAAAAGCAGAGAAGTTATATTAAACTTGTATAGAACCTTGGTTAGACCGCACTCGGAGCACTGTGAACAGTTCTGGTCTCCGTATTATAGAAAGGATACAGAGGCACTGGGGAAGGTGCAAAAAAGATTCACAAGGATGATACCAGAACTGAGAGGTTCGACCTATCGGGAAAGACTGAACAGGCTGGGGCTGTTTTCTCTGGAAAAGGGAAGGCTGAGGGGTGACCTGATCGAGGGCTTTAAAATTATGAAAAGGTTTGATAGGGTAGACATAGGGAAAATGTTTCCACTCGTGGGGAAGTCCAGATCTAGGGGCCATAAATATAAAATAATCCAATCGGGAATTCAGGAGAAACTTCTTTACCCAGAGAGTGGTGAGAATGTGGAACTCACTCCCACAAGGAGTAGTTGAGGTGAATAGTGTAGATACTTTTCAGGGGAAGCTCGATAAACACATGAGGGAGAAAGGAATAGAAGGATATGCTGATAGGGTGAGATGAAGTAGGAGGGAGGAGGCTCGTGTGGAGCATAAACACCGGGATAGACCAGATGGGCCAAATGGCCTGTTTCGATGTTACTCTCCTCCATCTCTACCTCCTCTCCACTCCCTGTCTTCTTTCTCTACATCTCTTTCTGATTGTACCCCCTGTCCCTCTCTAGTGTCTGGGTTCTTACATGTCTGTGGGTCTTTCTCCCTTTTCCTTTCTTTTTCTTTCTCTCTATCTCTATTTCTTTCTCTCTATCTCTATTTCTTTCTCTCTATCTCTCTCTCTTTCTCTCTATCTCTATTTCTTTCTCTCTATCTCTCTCTCTTTCTCTCTATCTCTATTTCTTTCTCTCTATCTCTATTTCTTTCTCTCCATCTCTATTTCTTTCTCCCTATCTCTATTTCTTTCTCCCTATCTCTCTCTCTTTCTCTCTATCTCTATTTCTTTCTCTCTATCTCTATTTCTTTCTCTCTATCTCTATTTCTTTCTCTCTATCTCTCTCTCTTTCTCTCTATCTCTCTCTCTTTCTCTCTATCTCTATTTCTTTCTCTCTATCTCTCTCTCTTTCTCCCTATCTCTATTTCTTTCTCTCTATCTCTCTCTCTTTCTCTCTATCTCTCTCTCTTTCTCTCTATCTCTATTTCTTTCTCTCTATCTCTATTTCTTTCTCTCTATCTCTATTTCTTTCTCTCTATCTCTCTCTCTTTCTCTCTATCTCTCTCTCTTTCTCTCTATCTCTATTTCTTTCTCTCTATCTCTCTCTCTTTCTCTCTATCTCTATTTCTTTCTCTCTATCTCTCTTTCTTTCTCTCTATCTCTCTCTCTTTCTCTCTATCTCTATTTCTTTCTCTCTATTTCTATTTCTTTCTCTCTATTTCTATTTCTTTCTCTCTATTTCTATTTCTTTCTCTCTATTTCTATTTCTTTCTCTCTATCTCTATTTCTTTCTCTCTATCTCTATTTCTTTCTCCCTATCTCTATTTCTTTCTCCCTATCTCTCTCTCTTTCTCTCTATCTCTATTTCTTTCTCTCTATCTATTTCTTTCTCTCTATCTCTATTTCTTTCTCTCTATCTCTCTCTCTTTCTCTCTATCTCTCTCTCTTTCTCTCTATCTCTATTTCTTTCTCTCTATCTCTCTCTCTTTCTCCCTATCTCTATTTCTTTCTCTCTATCTCTCTCTCTTTCTCTCTATCTCTCTCTCTTTCTCTCTATCTCTATTTCTTTCTCTCTATCTCTATTTCTTTCTCTCTATCTCTATTTCTTTCTCTCTATCTCTCTCTCTTTCTCTCTATCTCTATTTCTTTCTCTCTATCTCTATTTCTTTCTCTCTATCTCTATTTCTTTCTCTCTATCTCTCTCTCTTTCTCTCTATCTCTATTTCTTTCTCTCTATCTCTCTCTCTTTCTCTCTATCTCTATTTCTTTCTCTCTATCTCTCTTTCTTTCTCTCTATCTCTCTTTCTTTCTCTCTATCTCTATTTCTTTCTCTCTATTTCTATTTCTTTCTCTCTATTTCTATTTCTTTCTCTCTATCTCTATTTCTTTCTCTCTATCTCTCTTTCTTTCTCTCTATCTCTCTCTCTTTCTCTCTATCTCTATTTCTTTCTCTCTATCTCTATTTCTTTCTCTCTATTTCTATTTCTTTCTCTCTATTTCTATTTCTTTCTCTCTATCTCTATTTCTTTCTCTCTATCTCTCTTTCTTTCTCTCTATCTCTCTCTCTTTCTCTCTATCTCTATTTCTTTCTCTCTATCTCTATTTCTTTCTCTCTATTTCTATTTCTTTCTCTCTATCTCTCTTTCTTTCTCTCTATCTCTCTTTCTTTCTCTCTATCTCTATTTCTTTCTCTCTATTTCTATTTCTTTCTCTCTATTTCTATTTCTTTCTCTCTATCTCTCTCTCTTTCTCTCTATCTCTCTCTCTTTCTCTCTATCTCTCTTTCTTTCTCTCTATCTCTCTCTCTTTCTCTCTATCTCTATTTCTTTCTCTCTATTTCTATTTCTTTCTCTCTATCTCTCTTTCTTTCTCTCTATCTCTCTTTCTTTCTCTCTATCTCTATTTCTTTCTCTCTATTTCTATTTCTTTCTCTCTATTTCTATTTCTTTCTCTCTATCTCTATTTCTTTCTCTCTATCTCTCTCTCTTTCTCTCTATCTCTCTTTCTTTCTCTCTATCTCTCTCTCTTTCTCTCTATCTCTATTTCTTTCTCTCTATTTCTATTTCTTTCTCTCTATTTCTATTTCTTTCTCTCTATCTCTATTTCTTTCTCTCTATCTCTATTTCTTTCTCTCTATCTCTATTTCTTTCTCTCTATCTCTCTTTCTTTCTCTCTATCTCTCTCTCTTTCTCTCTATCTCTATTTCTTTCTCTCTATCTCTATTTCTTTCTCTCTATTTCTATTTCTTTCTCTCTATCTCTATTTCTTTCTCTCTATCTCTATTTCTTTCTCTCTATCTCTCTCTCTTCCTCTGTCTAACATGTTTCCTCAATAATGTTCCCCTGTAAAGTTCTGTATGAAGCAGTCTGATCTCTCAGTACTGAACTGACTGTGATTCTGAGTCAGTCCGAACCACTTGCTGCCGAATATGGTGTTTGAGGAAGAAGCAGTGATCAGCAACCAGAGGCAGAGGCTGGCTGCGGACCAGAACTATTATAGGAATATTGAGACACAGCAAACAAGTGCAGACAGGAAACCATTAGAAAGCCCAGCTTGTGAAAGAGGGCATGGAATAGGGAGTTTGAGAAAAGGCACCCGATCGAAAACAGGATTGAGAAAACAGGTAAATGTGGCAAGAGATGAGTCTATATTTGGAGACAACAACAACCTGCACTTCAATAAAGCCTGTTTATTATAACGCCCCACGGCACTGCACAGGAGCGATTATCAGACAAAATCAGACACCGAGCCACATAAAGAGATATTAGGACAGGTGACCAAAAGCTTGGTCAAAGAGGTAGGTTTTAAGGAGCAATTTAAAGGAGGAGAGAGAGGCGGAGAGGTTTAGGGAGGGAATTCCAGAGCTTAGGGCCGAGGCAGCTGAAGGCACGGCCGCCAATGGTGGAGCGAAGGGAGTGGGGGATGGACAAGAGGCCAGAATTGGAGGAGCGCAGAGATCTCGGAGGGTTGTAGGGCTGGAGGAGGTTACAGAGATAGGGAGGGGGCGAGGGCCATGGAGGGATTTGAACACAAGGATGAGAATTTTAAAATTGAGGCCTTATTGAACCGGGAGCCAATGTAGGTCAGCGAGCACAGGGGTGATGGAGAATGGGACTCGGTGCGAGTTACTGTACCTCCCACAGTTTCTCAGTGTCTGCTGTAACTCATGGATCTGCTCTGTGTTCTCTTTCAGTCGAGTTTACCCTGGGCAAAGAATCCGAAAGGAGCAATGAATAAGCCTGTGAGTGTGGTGACCAAACAGGGCAGCCGGAGCGTGGAACGGCCACGAGCTGCCAGTCTCACGTCATCTGGAACAAAGGCTTCAAAATGCTCATCCTCGCTCTCCACTCACGCCCAGCTCACCAAGGTACAGCATGACCGAGCTCCCGGGGGATGGCACTGCCCACAGTCAGACTGGGCCATGGGCTTTGTTCCTCTGGACCTCTCATTCACAGCTCAATTCTGGCATATTCCCATCTACAGCTTTAAAAATCTTTTATTCCACCTAAACCCTCGCCTCCTCCCGCGAGGCGGTGCGCCGGTATCTGGGAGAGAGACGGTGTCTGGGAGAGAGACGGTGTCTGGGAGAGAGACGGTGTGTGGTTAATGGGGGAGACGCGGTGTGTGGTTAATGGGGGAGACGCGGTGTCTGGTTAATGGGGGAGACGCGGTGTCCGGTTAATGGGGGAGACGCGGTGTCTGGTCAATGGGGGAGACGCGGTGTCTGGTTATCGGGGGAGACGCGGTGTCTGGTCAATGGGGGAGACGCGGTGTCTGGTCAATGGGGGAGACGCGGTGTCTGGTCAATGGGGGAGACGCGGTGTCTGGTCAATGGGGGAGACGCGGTGTCTGGTCAATGGGGGAGACGCGGTGTCTGGTCAATGGGGGAGACGCGGTGTCTGGTCAATGGGGGAGACGCGGTGTCTGGTCAATGGGGGAGACGCGGTGTCTGGTCAATGGGGGAGACGCGGTGTCTGGTCAATGGGGGAGACGCGGTGTCTGGTCAATGGAGGAGACGCGGTGTCTGGTCAATGGGGGAGACGCGGTGTCTGGTCAATGGGGGAGACGCGGAGTCTGGTTGGTGGGGGAGACGCGGTGTCTGGTTGACGGGGGAGACGTGGTGTGCGGTTAATGGGGGAGACGCGGTGTGCGGTTAATGGGGGAGACGCGGTGTCTGGTTGATGGGGGAGACGCGGTGTCTGGTTGATGGGGGAGACGCGGTGTGCGGTTAATGGGGGAGACGCGGTGTGCGGTTAATGGGGGAGACGCGGTGTCTGGTTAATGGGGGAGACTCGGTGTCTGGTCAATGTGGGAGACGCGGTGTCTGGTCAATGGGGGAGACGCGGTGTCTGGTCAATGGGGGAGACGCGGTGTCTGGTCAATGGAGGAGACGCGGTGTCTGGTCAATGGGGGAGACGCGGTGTGTGGTTGATGGGGGAGACGCGGAGTCTGGTTGGTGGGGGAGACGCGGTGTCTGGTTATCGGGGGAGACGCGGTGTCTGGTTATCGGGGGAGACACGGTGTCTGGTTATCGGGGGAGACGCGGTGTGTGGTTATCGGGGGAGACACGGTGTCTGGTTATCGGGGGAGACGCGGTGTCTGGTTATCGGGGGAGACGCGGTGTCTGGTTATCGGGGGAGACGCGGTGTCAGGTTATCGGGGGAGACGCGGTGTGTGGTTATCGGGGGAGACGCGGTTTGTGGTTATCGGGGGAGACGCGGTGTGTGGTTATCGGGGGAGACGCAGTGTCTGGTTATCGGGGGAGACGCGGTGTCCGGTTATCGGGGGAGACGCGGTGTCCGGTTATCGGGGGAGACGCGGTGTCCGGTTAATGGGGGAGACGCGGTGTCCGGTTAATGGGGGAGACGCGGTGTCCGGTTAATGGGGGAGACGCGGTGTCCGGTTAATGGGGGAGACGCGGTGTCCGGTTAATGGGGGAGACGCGGTGTCCGGTTAATGGGGGAGACGCGGTGTCCGGTTAATGGGGGAGACGCGGTGTCCGGTTAATGGGGGAGACGCGGTGTCCGGTTAATGGGGGAGACGCGGTGTCCGGTTAATGGGGGAGACGCGGTGTCCGGTTAATGGGGGAGACGCGGTGTCCGGTTAATGGGGGAGACGCGGTGTCCGGTTAATGGGGGAGTCGCGGTGTCCAGTTAATGGGGGAGACGCGGTGTCCGGTTAATGGGGGAGACGCGGTGTCCGGTTAATGGGGGAGACGCGGTGTCCGGTTAATGGGGGAGACGCGGTGTCCGGTTAATGGGGGAGACGCGGTGTGCGGTTAATGGGGGAGACGCGGTGTCTGGTTGATGGGGGAGACGCGGTGTCTGGTTGATGGGGGAGACGCGGTGTCTGGTTGATGGGGGAGACGCGGTGTGCGGTTAATGGGGGAGACGCGGTGTGCGGTTAATGGGGGAGACGCGGTGTGCGGTTAATGGGGGAGACGCGGTGTGCGGTT
This sequence comes from Heptranchias perlo, assembly GCF_035084215.1. NCBI lineage: Eukaryota > Metazoa > Chordata > Chondrichthyes > Hexanchiformes > Hexanchidae > Heptranchias > Heptranchias perlo. The sequence continues at coordinate 15,795 of NW_027139685.1, read as the reverse complement.
AATGGGGGAGACGCGGTGTCTGGTTAATGGGGGAGACTCGGTGTCTGGTCAATGGGGGAGACGCGGTGTCTGGTCAATGGAGGAGACGCGGTGTGTGGTCGATGGGGGAGACGCGGAGTCTGGTTGGTGGGGGAGACGCGGTGTGTGGTTATCGGGGGAGACGCGGTGTGTGGTTATCGGGGGAGACGCGGTGTGTGGTTATCGGGGGAGACGCGGTGTCTGGTTATCGGGGGAGACGCGGTGTCTGGTTATCGGGTGAGACATGGTGTCTGATTATCGGGGGAGACGCGGTGTGTGGTTATCGGGGGAGACGCGGTGTCTGGTTATCGGGGGAGACGCGGTGTCTGGTTATCGGGGGAGACGCGGTGTGTGGTTGATGGGGGAGACGCGGTGTCTGGTCGATGTGGGAGATGCGGTGTCTGGTCAATGGGGGAGACGCGGTGTCTGGTCAATGGGGGAGACGCGGTGTCTGGTTAATGGAGGAGACGCGGTGTCTGGTCAATGGGGGAGAAGCGGTGTGTGGTTGATGGGGGAGACGCGGAGTCTGGTTGGTGGGGGAGACGCGGAGTCTGGTTGGTGGGGGAGACGCGGTGTCTGGTTGATGGGGGAGACGTGGTGTGCGGTTAATGGGGGAGACGCGGTGTGCGGTTAATGGGGGAGACGCGGTGTCTGGTTGATGGGGGAGACGCGGTGTCTGGTTGATGGGGGAGACGCGGTGTGCGGTTAATGGGGGAGACGCGGTGTGCGGTTAATGGGGGAGACGCGGTGTGCGGTTAATGGGGGAGACGCGGTGTCTGGTTAATGGGGGAGACTCGGTGTCTGGTCAATGGGGGAGACGCGGTGTCTGGTCAATGGAGGAGACGCGGTGTGTGGTCGATGGGGGAGACGCGGAGTCTGGTTGGTGGGGGAGACGCGGTGTGTGGTTATCGGGGGAGACGCGGTGTGTGGTTATCGGGGGAGACGCGGTGTGTGGTTATCGGGGGAGACGCGGTGTCTGGTTATCGGGGGAGACGCGGTGTCTGGTTATCGGGTGAGACGCGGTGTCTGGTTATCGGGGGAGACGCGGTGTGTGGTTATCGGGGGAGACGCGGTGTCTGGTTATCGGGGGAGACGCGGTGTCTGGTTATCGGGGGAGACGCGGTGTCTGGTTATCGGGGGAGACGCGGTGTGTGGTTATCGGGGGAGACGCGGTGTGTGGTTATCGGGGGAGACGCGGTGTCTCGTTAACGGGGGGACGCGGTGTCTCGTTAACGGGGAGACGCGGAGTGTGGTTATCGGGGGAGACGCGGAGTGTGGTTATCGGGGGAGACGCGGTGTGTGGTTAACGGAGAGACGCGGTGTCTGGTTAATGGGGGAGACGCGGTGTCTGGTTAATGGGGGAGACGCGGTGTCTGGTTAATGGGGGAGACGCGGTGTCTGGTTAATGGGGGAGACGCGGTGTCTGGTTAATGGGGGAGACGCTGTGTCTGGTTAATGGGGGAGACGCGGTGTCTGGTTAATGGGGGAGACGCGGTGTCTGGTTAATGGGGGAGACGCGGTGTCTGGTTATTGGGGGAGACGCGGTGTCTGGTTAACGGGCAGAGGCGGTGTCTCGTTAACGGAGAGACGCGGTGTCTCGTTAACGGGGGAGACGCGGTGTCTGATTAACGGGGGAGACGCGGTGTGTGGTTATCGGGGGAGACGCGGTGTGTGGTTATCGGGGCAGACGCGGTGTCTGGTTAATGGGGGCGACGCGGTGTGTGGTTAATAGGGGAGACGCGGTGTCTGGTTATCGGGGAGTCACGGTATCTGGTTAATGGGGAGACGCGTTGTCTGGTTCATTTGGGAGACGCGGTGTGTGGTTCATTTGGGAGACGCGGTGTGTGGTTCATGGGGAGACGCGGTGTCTGGTTAATGGGAGAGACGCGGTGTCTGGTTAATGGGGGAGACGCGGTGTCTGGTTAATGGGGGAGACGCGGTGTCTGGTTAATGGGGGAGACGCGGTGTCTGGTTAACGGGGGAGACGCGGTGTGTGGTTATCGGGGGAGACGCGGTGTGTGGTTATCGGGGCAGACGCGGTGTCTGGTTAATGGGGGAGACGCGGTGTGTGGTTAATGGGGGAGACGCGGTGTCTGGTTAATGGGGGAGACGCGGTGTGTGGTTAATGGGGGAGTCGCGGTGTCTGGTTAATGGGGGAGACGCGGTGTCTGGTTAATGGGGAAGACGCGGTGTCTGGTTAATGGGGGAGACGCGGTGTCTGGTTAATGGGGGAGACGCGGTGTCTGGTTAATGGGGGAGACGCGGTGTCTGGTTAATGGGGGAGACGCGGTGTCTGGTTAATGGGGGAGACGCGGTGTCTGGTTAATGGGGGAGACGCGGTGTCTGGTTAATGGGGGAGACGCGGTGTGTGGTTAATGGGGGAGTCGCGGTGTCTGGTTAATGGGGGAGACGCGGTGTCTGGTTAATGGGGAAGACGCGGTGTCTGGTTAATGGGGAAGACGCGGTGTCTGGTTAATGGGGGAGACGCGGTGTCTGGTTAATGGGGGAGACGCGGTGTGTGGTTAATGGGGGAGACGCGGTGTGTGGTTAATGGGGGAGACGCGGTGTCTGGTTAATGGGGGAGACGCGGTGTCTGGTTAATGGGGGAGACGCGGTGTCTGGTTAATGGGGGAGACGCGGTGTCTGCTTAATGGCGGAGACGTGGTGTATGGTTAATCGGGGGAGACGCGGTGTTTGGCTAGTGGGGGAGACGCGGTGTTTGGTTAGTGGGGGAGACGCGGTGTGTGGTTATCGGGGGAGACGCGGTGTGTGGTTAACGGAGAGACGCGGTGTCTGGTTAATGGGGGAGACGCGGTGTCTGGTTAATGGGGGAGACGCGGTGTCTGGTTAATGGGGGAGACGCGGTGTCTGGTTAATGGGGGAGACGCGGTGTCTGGTTAATGGGGGAGACGCGGAGTGTGGTTATCGGGGGAGACGCGGAGTGTGGTTATCGGGGGAGACGCGGTGTGTGGTTAACGGAGAGACGCGGTGTCTGGTTAATGGGGGAGACGCGGTGTCTGGTTAATGGGGGAGACGCGGTGTCTGGTTAATGGGGGAGACGCGGTGTCTGGTTAATGGGGGAGACGCGGTGTCTGGTTAATGGGGGAGACGCTGTGTCTGGTTAATGGGGGAGACGCGGTGTCTGGTTAATGGGGGAGACGCGGTGTCTGGTTAATGGGGGAGACGCGGTGTCTGGTTATTGGGGGAGACGCGGTGTCTGGTTAACGGGCAGAGGCGGTGTCTCGTTAACGGAGAGACGCGGTGTCTCGTTAACGGGGGAGACGCGGTGTCTGATTAACGGGGGAGACGCGGTGTGTGGTTATCGGGGGAGACGCGGTGTGTGGTTATCGGGGCAGACGCGGTGTCTGGTTAATGGGGGCGACGCGGTGTGTGGTTAATAGGGGAGACGCGGTGTCTGGTTATCGGGGAGTCACGGTATCTGGTTAATGGGGAGACGCGTTGTCTGGTTCATTTGGGAGACGCGGTGTGTGGTTCATTTGGGAGACGCGGTGTGTGGTTCATGGGGAGACGCGGTGTCTGGTTAATGGGAGAGACGCGGTGTCTGGTTAATGGGGGAGACGCGGTGTCTGGTTAATGGGGGAGACGCGGTGTCTGGTTAATGGGGGAGACGCGGTGTCTGGTTAACGGGGGAGACGCGGTGTGTGGTTATCGGGGGAGACGCGGTGTGTGGTTATCGGGGCAGACGCGGTGTCTGGTTAATGGGGGAGACGCGGTGTGTGGTTAATGGGGGAGACGCGGTGTCTGGTTAATGGGGGAGACGCGGTGTGTGGTTAATGGGGGAGTCGCGGTGTCTGGTTAATGGGGGAGACGCGGTGTCTGGTTAATGGGGAAGACGCGGTGTCTGGTTAATGGGGGAGACGCGGTGTCTGGTTAATGGGGGAGACGCGGTGTCTGGTTAATGGGGGAGACGCGGTGTCTGGTTAATGGGGGAGACGCGGTGTCTGGTTAATGGGGGAGACGCGGTGTCTGGTTAATGGGGGAGACGCGGTGTCTGGTTAATGGGGGAGACGCGGTGTCTGGTTAATGGGGGAGACGCGGTGTGTGGTTAATGGGGGAGTCGCGGTGTCTGGTTAATGGGGGAGACGCGGTGTCTGGTTAATGGGGAAGACGCGGTGTCTGGTTAATGGGGAAGACGCGGTGTCTGGTTAATGGGGGAGACGCGGTGTCTGGTTAATGGGGGAGACGCGGTGTGTGGTTAATGGGGGAGACGCGGTGTGTGGTTAATGGGGGAGACGCGGTGTCTGGTTAATGGGGGAGACGCGGTGTCTGGTTAATGGGGGAGACGCGGTGTCTGGTTAATGGGGGAGACGCGGTGTCTGCTTAATGGCGGAGACGTGGTGTATGGTTAATCGGGGGAGACGCGGTGTTTGGCTAGTGGGGGAGACGCGGTGTTTGGTTAGTGGGGGAGACGCGGTGTGTGGTTATCGGGGGAGACGCGGTGTCTCGTTAACGGGGAGACGCGGTGTCTCGTTAACGGGGCGACGCGGAGTGTGGTTATCGGGGGAGACGCGGTGTCTCGTTAACGGTCAGACGCAGTGTCTGGTTATCGGGGGAGATGCAGTGTCTGGTTATCGGGCGAGACGCGGTGTGTCGTTAACGGGGAGACGCGGAGTGTGGTTATCGGGGGAGACGCAGTGTCTGGTTATCGTGGGAGATGCGGTGTGTGGTAATTGGGGGAGACGCGGTGTCTGGTTTTCGGGGGAGACACGGTGTCTGGTTAATGGGGGAGACGCGGTGTCTGGTTAATGGGCGAGACGCGGTGTCTGGTTATCGCGGGAGACGCAGTGTCTGGTTATCGCGGGAGACGCGGTGTGTGGTTATCAGGGGAGACGTGGTATCTGGTTAATGGGGGAGACGTGGTATCTGGTTAATGGGGGAGACGCGGTGTCTGGTTAATGGGGGAGACGCGGTGTCTGGTTAATGGGGGAGACGCGGTGTCTGCTTAATGGCGGAGACGTGGTGTGTGGTTAGTGAGGGAGACGCGATGTGTGGTTATCGGGGGAGACGCGGTGTCTCGTTAACGGTCAGACGCAGTGTCTGGTTATCGGGGGAGACGCAGTGTCTGGTTATCGGGGGAGACGCGGTGTGTGGTTAGTGGGGGAGACGCGGTGTGTGGTTATCGGGGGAGACGCGGTGTCTCGTTAACGGGGAGACGCGGTGTCTGGTTATCGTGGGAGACGCGGTGTGTGGTTATTGGGGGAGACGCGGTGTGTGGTTATTGGGGGAGACGCGGTGTCTGGTTAATGGGGGAGACGCGGTGTCTGGTTATCGGGGGAGACGCGGTGTCTGGTTAATGGGGGAGACGCGGTGTCTGGTTAATGGGGGAGACGCGGTGTCTGGTTAATGGGGGAGACGCGGTGTCTGGTTAATGGGGGAGACGCGGTGTCTGGTTAATGGGGGAGACGCGGTGTCTGGTTAATGGGGGAGACGCGGTGTCTGGTTAATGGGGGAGACGCGGTGTCTGGTTAATGGGGGAGACGCGGTGTCTGGTTAATGGGGGAGACGCGGTGTCTGGTTAATGGGGGAGACGCGGTGTCTGGTTAATGGGGGAGACGCGGTGTCTGGTTAACGGGCACACGCGGTGTCTGGTTAATGGAGAGACGCGGTGTCTGGTTAACGGGGAGTCACGGTATCTGCTTAATGGGGAGACGCGGTGTCTGGTTAATGGGGGAGACGCGGTGTCTGGTTAATGGGGGAGACGCGGTGTCTGGTTAATGGGGGAGACGCGGTGTCTGGTTAATGGGGGAGACGCGGTGTCTGGTTAATGGGGGAGACGCGGTGTCTGGTTAACGGGGAGACGCGGTGTCTGGTTAATGGGGGAGACGCGGTGTGTGGTTAATGGGGGAGACGCGGTGTCTGGTTATCGGGGGAGACGCGGTGTCTGGTTATCGGGGGAGACGCGGTGTCTGGTTATCGGGGGAGACGCGGTGTCTGGTTATCGGGGGAGACGCGGTGTCTGGTTATTGGGGGAGACGCGTTGTCTGGTTATCGGGGGATACGCGGTGTCTGGTTATCGGGGGAGACGCGGTGTCTGGTTAGTGGGGGAGACGCGGTGTCTGGTTAGTGGGGGAGACGCGGTGTCTGGTTATCGGGGGAGACGCGTTGTCTGGTTAATGGGGGAGTCGCGGTGTGTGGTTCATGGGGGAGACACGGTGTCTGGTTAATGGGGGAGACGCGGTGTCTGGTTAATGGGGGAGACGCGGTGTCTGGTTAATGGGGGAGACGCGGTGTCTGGTTAATGGGGGAGACGCGGTGTCTGGTTAATGGGGGAGACGCGGTGTCTGGTTAACGGGGGAGACGCGGTGTCTGGTTATCGGGGGAGACGCGGTGTCTGGTTATCGGGGGAGACGCGGTGTCTGGTTATCGGGGGAGACGCGGTGTCTGGTTATCGGGGGAGACGCGGTGTCTGGTTATCGGGGGAGACGCGGTGTCTGGTTATCGGGGGAGACGCGTTGTCTGGTTATCGGGGGATACGCGGTGTCTGGTTATCGGGGGAGACCCGGTGTCTGGTTAGTGGGGGAGACGCGGTGTCTGGTTAGTGGGGGAGACGCGGTGTCTGGTTAGTGGGGGAGATGCGGTGTCTGGTTAGTGGGGGAGACGCGGTGTCTGGTTAGTGTGGGAGACGCGGTGTCTGGTTAATGGGGGAGACGCGGTGTCTGGTTCATGGGGGAGACGCGGTGTTTGGTTCATGGGGGAGACGCGGTGTCTGGTTAGTGGGGGAGACGCGGTGTCTGGTTAGTGGGGGAGACGCGGTGTCTGGTTAATGGGGGAGACGCGGTGTCTGGTTAATGGGGGAGACGCGGTGTCTGGTTAATGGGGGAGACGCGGTGTCTGGTTCATGGGGGAGACGCGGTGTCTGATTAACGGGCACACGCGGTGTCTGGTTAATGGAGAGACGCGGTGTCTGGTTAATGGAGAGACGCGGTGTCTGGTTATCGGGGAGTCACGGTATCTGTTTAATGGGGAGACGCGGTGTCTGGTTAATGGGGGAGACGCGGTGTCTGGTTATCGGGGGAGACGCGGTGTCTGGTTATCGGGGGAGACGCGTTGTCTGGTTAATGGGGGAGACGCGGTGTCTGGTTATCGGGGGAGACGCGGTGTCTGGTTATCGGGGGAGACGCGTTGTCTGGTTAATGGGGGAGACGCGGTGTGTGGTTAATGGGGGAGACGCGGTGTCTGGTTAATGGGGGAGACGCGGTGTCTGGTTAACGGAGACATGCGTTGTCTGGTTAACCGGGAGACGCGGTGTCTGCTTATCGGGGGAGACGTGGTGTCTGGTTATCGGCGGAGACGCGTTGTGTGGTTATCGGGGGAGACGCGGTGTCTGGTTAACGGGGAGAGGCGGTGTGTGGTTAACGGGGGAGACGCGATGTCTGGTTAACGGGGGAGACGCGATGTCTGATTAATGGAGAGACGCGGTGTCTCGTTAATGGGGGAGACGCGGTGTGTGGTTATCGGGGGAGACGCGGTGTGTGGTTTTCGGGGGAGACGCGGTGTGTGGTTTTCGGGGGAGACGCGGTGTCTGGTTATCGGGGGAGACACGGTGTGTGGTTTTCGGGGGAGACGCGGTGTCTGGTTATCGGGGGAGACGCGGTGTGTGGTTTTCGGGGGAGACGCGGTGTGTGGTTGTCGGGGGAGACGCGGTGTGTGGTTATCGGGGGAGACGCGGTGTGTGGTTATCGGGGGAGACGCGGTGTGTGGTTGTCGGGGGAGACGCGGTGTGTGGTTGTCGGGGGAGACGCGGTGTGTGGTTGTCGGGGGAGACGCGGTGTGTGGTTTTTGGGGGAGACGCGGTGTGTGGTTTTCGGGGGAGACGCGGTGTGTGGTTGTCGGGGGAGACGCGGTGTGTGGTTATCGGGGGAGACGCGGTGTGTGGTTATCGGGGGAGACGCGGTGTGTGGTTTTCGGGGGAGACGCGGTGTGTGGTTGTCGGGGGAGACGCGATGTGTGGTTGTCGGGGGAGACGCGGTGTGTGGTTTTCGGGGGAGACGCGGTGTGTGGTTGTCGGGGGTGACGCGGTGTGTGGTTGTCGGGGGAGACGCGGTGTGTGGTTATCGGGGGAGACGCGGTGTGTGGTTGTCGGGGGAGTGTGTGTGCTAAGCCAGTGTTCGGACAGGCCACAGTGAAGTCGTGGGTGTGGAAGATCTTGTCTTTGAGAGAGGCTTTTTTTTTCATTTATTCATGGGATGTGGGCATCGCTGGCGAGGCCGGCATTTATTGCCCATCCCTAATTGCCCTTGAGAAGGTGGTGGTGAGCCGCCTTCTTGAACCGCTGCAGTCCGTGTGGTGAAGGTTCTCCCACAGTGCTGTTAGGAAGGGAGTTCCAGGATTTTGACCCAGCGACGATGAAGGAACGGCAATATATTTCCAAGTCGGGATGGTGTGTGACTTGGAGGGGAACGTGCAGGTGGTGTTGTTCCCATGTACCTGCTGCTCTTGTCCTTCTAGGTGGTGGAGGTCGCGGGTTTGGGAGGTGCTATCGAAGAAGCCTTGGCGAGTTGCTGCAGTGCATCCTGTGGATGGTACACACTGCAGCCACAGTGCGTCGGTGAAGGGAGTGAATGTTTAGGGTGGTGGATGGGGTGCCAATCAAGCGGGCTGCTTTGTCCTGGATGGTGTCGAGCTACTTGAGTGTTGTTGGAGCTGCACTCATCCAGGCAAGTGGAGAGTATTCCATCACACTCCTGACTTGTGCCTTGTAGATGGTGGAAAGGCTTTGGGGAGTCAGGAGGTGAGTCACTCGCTACAGAATACCCAGCCTCTGACCTGCTCTTGTAGCCACAGTATTTATGTGGCTGGTCCAGTTAAGTTTCTGGTCAATGGTAACCCCCAGGATGTTGATGGTGGTGGATTTGGCGATGGTAATGCCATTGAATGTCAAGGGGAGGTGTTTAGACTCTCTCTTGTTGGAGATGGTCATTATCTGGAGCGAATGTTACTTGCCACTTATGAGCCCAAGCCTGGATGTTGTCCAGGTCTTGCTGCATGCGGGCACGGACTGTTTCATTATCCGAGGGGTTGCGAATGGAACTGAATACTGTGCAATCATCAGCGAACATCCTCATTTCTGACCTTATGATGGAGGGAAGGTCATTGATGAAGCAGCTGAAGATGGTTGTGCCTTGGACGCTGCCCTGAGGAACTCCTGCAGCAATGTCCTGGGGCTGAGATGATTGGCCTCCAACAACCACTACCATCTTCCTTTGTGCTAGGTATGACTCCAGCCACTGGAGAGTTTTCCCCCTGATTCCTATTGACTTCAGTTTTACTCGGGCTACTTGGTGCCACACTCGGTCAAATGCTGCCTTGATGTCAAGGGCAGTCACTCTCACCTCACCTCTGGAATTCAGCTCTTTTGTCCATGTTTGGACCAAGGCTGTAATGAGGTCTGGAGCTGAATGGTCCTGGTGGAACCCAAACTGAGCATCGGTGAGCAGGTTATTGGTGAGTAAGTGCCGCTTGATAGCACTGTCGACGACACCTTCCATCACTTTGCTGATGATTGAGAGTAGACTGATGGGGCGGTAATTGGCCGGATTGGATTCGTCCTGCTTTTTGTGGACAGGACAGACCTGGGCAATTTTCCACATTGTCGGGTAGATGCCAGTGTTGTAGCTGTACTGGAACAGCTTGGCTCGAGGCGCAGCTAGTTCTGGAGCACAAGTCTTCAGCACTACAGCTGGGATGTTGTCGGGGCCCATAGCCTTTGCTGTATCCAGTGCACTCAGCCGTTTCTTGATATCACGTGGAGTGAATCGAATTGGCTGAAGACTGGATTCTGTGATGGTGGGGATATCGGGAGGAGGCCGAGATGGATCATCCACTCGGCACTTCTGGCTGAAGATGGTTGCAAACGATTCAGCCTTGTCTTTTGCACTCACGTGCTGGACTCCATCATTGAGGATGGGGATGTTTGCAGAGCCTCCTCCTCCCGTTAGTTGTTTAATTGTCCACCAACATTCACGACTGGATGTGGCAGGACTGCAGAGCTTTGATCTGATCCGTTGGTTGTGGAATCGCTTAGCTCTGTCTATAGCATGTTGCTTCCGCTGTTTAGCATGCATGTAGTCCTGAGTTGTAGCTTCACCAGGTTGGCACCTCATTTTTAGGTACGCCTGGTGCTGCTCCTGGCATGCTCTTCTGCACTTCTCATTGAACTAGGGTTGATCCCCTGGCTTGTTGGTAATGGTAGAGTGAGGAATATGCCGGGCCATGAGGTTACAGATTGTGCTGGAATACAATTCTGCTGCTGCTGATGGCCCACAGCACCTCATGGATGCCCAGTTTTGAGTTGCTAGATCTGTTCTGAATCTATCCCATTTAGCACGGTGATAGTGCCTCACGACACGTTGGATGGTGTCCTCAGTGCGAAGACGGGACTTCGTCTCCACGAGGACTGTGCGGTGGTCACTCCTACCAATACTGTCATGGACAGATGCATTTGCGACAGGTAGATTGGTGAGGACGAGGTCAAGTAAGTTTTTCCCTCGTGTTGGTTCGCTCACCACCTGCCGCAGGCCCAGTCTGGCAGCTATGTCCTTCAGAACTCGGCCCGCTCGGTCAGGAGTGGTGCTACCGAGCCACTCTTGGTGATGGACATTGATGTCCCCCACCCAGAGTACATTCTGTGCCCTTGCTACCCTCAGTGCTTCCTCCAAGTGGTGTTCAACATGGAGGAGGACTGATTCATCAGCTGAGGGAGGGCGGTAGGTGGTAATCAGCAGGAGGTTTCCTTGCCCATGTTTGACCTGATGCCATGAGATTTCGTGGGGTCCAGAGTCAATGTTGAGGACTCCCAGGGCCACTCCCTCCTGACTGTATATCACTGTACCGCCACCTCTGGTGGGTCTGTCCTGCCGGTGGGACAGGACATACCCAGGGATGGTGATGGAAGAGTCTGGGACATTGGCTGAAAGGTGTGATTCTGTTGCAGGGCAAGCTGGCCGGGTCAGGTGACGAGCGATGCTGGCGATGGTGGCGGTTTGGGCAATGCGACAACTGAGTGAAATAAAATGGCTTTTATTTCCGGTTATTTGAAGCTCTGTCACTTTTCTTGCCCAAAGTGACCACTGGAGAGAGCAGGTTGCTGAAGAGAGACATCCGGAAAAACGTTTAGTTCAACTCGGGCCCGGCTGCATGCAGTCCGTAACACGCGGCCCAGGCTGAGCGCGGCCCAGGCTGAGCGCGGCCCAGGCTGAGCGCGGCCCAGGCTGAGCGCGGCCCAGATTGAACGCGCCTTATCTGGAGCCACGGATGAGTGAGGGCCCCCGGTCTCTGACTGCCAGAATTCGATGTTAATTAAACGTTAATCCACCTTCCTCTTTCCGTATTTCCTGCATTTTCTGTTTTTATTCTGTAAATTAAACTGTAAATGGAAACAGGAAGTTACAAATGCACAAACTACGTCAGTGAACAAAACTGTGGCAGTTGGCTTCAATGTGGGGAAGTGTGAGGTCGTTCACTTTGGATCAAAGGAAGATGGTAGTGGTTGTTGGAGGCCAATCATCTCAGCCCCAGGACATTGCTGCAGGAGTTCGTCAGGGCAGTGTCCTAGGCCCAACCATCTTCAGCTGCTTCATCAATGACCTTCCCTCCATCATAAGGTCAGAAATGGGGATGTTCGCTGATGATTGCACAGTGTTCAGTTCCATTCGCAACCCCTCAGATAATGAAGCAGTCCGTGCCCGCATGCAGCAAGACCAGGACAACATCCAGGCTTGGGCTCATAAGTGGCAAGTAACATTTGCGCCAGACAAGTGCCAGGCAATGACCATCTCCAACAAGAGAGAGTCTAACCACCTCCCCTTGACATTCAACGGCATTACCATCGCCGAATCCCCCACCATCAACATCCTGGGGGTCACCATTGACCAGAAACTTAACTGGACCAGCCATATAAATACAGTGGCTACAAGAGCAGGTCAGAGGCTGGGTATTCTGTGGCGAGTGACTCACCTCCTGACTCCCCAAAGCCTTTCCACCATCTACAAGGCACAAGTCAGGAGTGTGATGGAATACTCTCCACTTGCCTGGATGAGTGCAGCTCCAACAACACTCAAGTAGCTCGACACCATCCAGGACAAAGCAGCCCGCTTGATTGGCACCCCATCCACCACTCTAAAAATTCACTCCCTTCACCACCGGTGCACCGTGGCTGCAGTGTGCACCATCCACAGGATGCACTGCAGCAACTCGCCAAGGCTTCTTCGACAGCACCTCCCAAACCCGCGACCTCTACCACCTAGAAGGACAAGAGCAGCAGGTACATGGGAACAACACCACCTGCACGTTCCCCTCCAAGTCACACACCATCCCGACTTGGAAATATATCGCCGTTCCTTCATCGTCACTGGGTCAAAATCCTGGAACTCCCTTCCTGACAGCACTGTGGGAGAACTTTCACCACACGGACTGCAGCGGTTCAAGAAGGCGGCTCACCACCACCTTCTCGAGGGCAATTAGGGATGGGCAATAAATGCCGGCCTCGCCAGCGACGCCCACATCCTTAGAATAAAAAAAAACAGATCATTAAAAACTAGTGCATGGATACAAAAATTAATTAAAACAGCTAATGGAATGTTGGCCTTTATCTCAGGGGGGCTGGAATAGAAAGGGGAGGGAGTTATATTACAGTTTATATAAAGTTCTGGTCAGACCCCATCTGGAGACTGGGTTCAGTTCTGGGCACCGCTCCTCAGGAAGGATATATTGGCCTTGGAGGGGGTGCAGTGCAGATTCACCAGACTGATAGCGGGGCTAAAAGGGATAAATTACGAGGACAGGTTGCACAGACTCGGCCTGTATTCCCTGAGTATAGAAGATTAAGGGGTGATCTAATCGAGGGGTTGAAGATGATTAGAGGATTTGATAGGGTAGATAGAGAGAAACTATTTCCTCTGGTGGGGGGAGTCCAGAACAAGGGGGCAGAACCTTAAAATTAGAGCCAGGCCGTTCGGGGGTGATGTCAGGAAGCACTTCTTCACACAAAGGGGAGTGGAAATCTGGAACTCTCTCCCCCAAAAAAAAGCTGTTGAGGCTGGGGGTCAATTGGAGCTTTCAAAACTGAGATCGGTAGAGTTTTATTGGGTATCGAGATATGGAGCAAAGGCGGGTAAATCGAGCTGAGGTACAGATCAGCCATGATCTTACTAAATGGCGAAACAGGCTCGAGAGGCTGAATGGCCTCCTCTTGTCCCTGAGATGGATTTGTCTGTGTAATTCTGCCCAGAGTTACACACAGACTGGTCCTGGTTCCCGTAACTTGCTCGCGGTCCCCTGTCCCAGTTAGCGTTGAGTTTCCTCGAGTCTGTCACTGTCACGGGTTCTGTTGTTAATTCCCACTCTCTTCCATCAGGTGAAGAGTAAAAGCAGTGATGATTTATCGTCAAAGGCCGGAGGCAGCTCGACCATGAACTCATCCAGACTGAAGAAAACGGTTACCATGGGAACCATCACCGAGCTCACCGAGAGCAAGGCAAAGAGTTCCCCAGGTACAAGGTCACTCATGGAAACGGGGAGTTCAGCCCAGACATTGCAGTCGGGCGCCGTCTGTCTCGCTGGGGCGCCGTCTGGGTCTGTCTGCGTCTGGGTCTGTCTGCGTCTGGGTCTGTCTGCGTCTGGGTCTGTCTGTGTGTGTGTAATTGTCCCTCTTGTCTCAGTCTGACTCTCACCAATAAGGGCCCTTCGCGAGTGTTGGTTTCTATCTGTTCAGGGCGGTAACACCAGTCTCCCCTGTTGATTGGAGACCGGGGACAGGTTCCCTGGGTTTCCTCTGTGAATGAGAAAGAGGGAGGGAGCGGTGAGGGGAAGGGGGGCGAGAGGAGGAGGGGTGAGGGGGGGGAGGGGGGTGAGAGGGAGGGGGCAGGTTGAGGGGGAGAGAGGCAAGGGGACTGGTGAGGGGGAGGGCGAGGGGCAAGGGTGAGGGGGTGAAGTGTAAGTGGTGAGGGGAGGGGTGAGGGGGTGGGAGGGGGAGGGGGAGGGGAGAGAGAGGAGTGAGGGGGAGGGGAAGAGTGAGTGGGAGTGAGGGGGTGGCGGGAGTGGTGGGGGGGAGGGGGGAGTGGTGGGGGGGAACCTCTTGAGCAGATGATCTCCATTTTGGAAAACCATAAGCTCGTTGTAATTAATATCCAAGGTCCCCACCCCGGGCTGTGACCCCGGGCTGTGACCCCGGGCTGTGACCCCGGGCTGTGACCCCGGGCTGTGACCCCGGGCTGTGACCCCGGGCTGTGACCCCGGGCTGTGACCCCGGGCTGTGACCCCCTGACACTCACTTTGAGATTCAGACACTCGGACTCCTGTCGTGTGAGGAGCCGACACCCATTCACGCGGATCCCCGGCCCGGGCCCACCCGCGGATCCCCGGCCCGGGCCCACCCGCGGATCCCCGGCCCGGGCCCACCCGCGGATCCCCGGCCCGGGCCCACCCGCGGATCCCCGGCCCGGGCCCACGTGCGGATCCCCGGCCCGGGCCCACGTGCGGATCCCGGCCCGGGCCCACCCGCGGATCCCCGGCCCGGGCCCACCCACGGATCCCCCGGCCCGGGCCCACGTGCGGATCCCCGGCCCGGCCCACCCGCGATCCCCGGCCCGGGCCCACCCGCGGATCCCCGGGCCCGGGGCCCACCCGCGGATCCCCGGCCCGGGCCCACGTGCGGATCCTGGACTCTGGGCCTGACAGTTTGTAGCATCGAGACCGAGATGCCTTTTTACTTCAGTGCTTTGCAAGCTGGACTCGCGAGGAGTAAAATGAGACCTTGTGCTGAGTGGTTCCTCCTCCTTTGGCAGAGTCCAGGTTCAGACTCTCTCAGCCCGTCTCCTGCTGCGGTCCTCCAGGCCCATTTAACCCCTTCAGACCCACACTGGAAACTACTTTGCCAAATACTGCGACCCCCGCCCTTTGATCCCCCCCCACCGGCCCACGACCCCCGACCCCTCGACCCCCCCAGCCTGCGCAGTGCCAACAATGAATTCACCTAATGGTGGATCCCTTTAAAGAGACCTCCCCATTAACAGAACCCAACTGGTGTGGGGGGTCAAGGGGCAGCCTGTGGGAGGACAATCAAACCTCACACCTCACACCTCACACCCTCAAACCTCAAACCTCACACAGCTTAATGTTCCAACTTTTAGAAATTTCCAACAAGTGATTGGCCGTTTGGGGAGGGGCTTTGAGAGGGACCGAGCCTGCTGTCGGCCCGAGTGACCGGCAGTGTGAAAGTCACTGAGTGTGAACGAGCTCCCTCTGCAGGCCTCGCCTCCCACAGGCCCCACAGAGCACGAGCTGACTGGGAGGTGTGACGGAGAGTTGCTGCTCCATCTCCCAACACACAGCCTGTCACAGGGGACACCAGAGAGGGTCACATCCCGTCCCCCACGGCACAGAGTGTTACCTCCAACCATTTGGAAAATGGGAAACCAGCCAGGAAGGACAGAGAATCAGGAACAAGGTTTGGGATTCCTGCCTGGAGTTTTGTTTTAATGACAGAAGCCAAGAGTATGAGAGAGTGAGACTAACAATGAGTTTTATTGTGTGTTGAAATGATCAGAAATAAATGGAAAGGGAAAGTGATGAATAAAAGCAGCAGAGGCTCGGCTTTCCTGAATTGTCTGTCAACTGGAACGGGATCTCAGTCTGTCTCTCAGCCCAGCGCAAACCTCCTCGAAATACTCAGAGAGGGGTCAGTCGCGTGTCGGGAGGGTCAGTCGCGTGTCGGGAGGGTCAGTCGCGTGTCGGAGGGTCAGTCGCGTGTCGGGAGGA